>NC_141873.1:93171295-93325711 GCF_056163025.1 Triticum urartu | reverse complement strand
TACTTCACAGATGATTTGAGTAGATGCTGAGTATATTTACTTGATGAAACACAAGTCTGAATTATTGAAAGGTTCAAGTAATTTCAGAGTGAAGTTGAAGATCGTCGTGACAAGATGATAAAATGTCTATGATATGATCATAGAGATGAATGTCCGAGTTACAAGTTCGGCACACAATTAAGACATTGTGGAAATCGTTTCACAACTAATACCGCCTGGACCACCATAGTGTGATGGTGTGTCCGAACATCATAAATGCACCCTATTGGATATGGTGCATACCATGATGTCTCTTATCGAATTACCACTATCGTTTATGGGTTAGGCATTAGAGACAACCGCATTCACTTTAAATAGGGCACCACACAATTCCATTGAGACGACACCGTATGAACTATAGGTTTAGAGAGACCTAAGCTGTCGTTTCTTAAAAGTTTGGGGCTGCTTATGTGAAAAAGTTTCAGGCTGATAAGCTCGAACCCAAAGCGGATAAATGCATCTTCATAGAATACCCAAAATAGTTGGGTATACCTCCTATTTCAGATCCGGAAGCAAAAGTGATTGTTTCTAGAAACGGGTCCTTTCTCGAGGAAAAGTTTCTCTCGAAAGAATTGAGTGGGAGGATGGTGGAGACTTGATGAGGTTATTGAACTGTCACTTCAACTAGTGTGTAGCAGGGCACAGGAAGTTGTTCCTGTGGCACCTACACCAATTGAAGTGGAAGCTTATGATAGTGATCATGAAACTTCGGATCAAGTCACTACCAAACCTCATAGGTCGACAAGGATGTGTACTACTTCAGAGTGGTACATAATTCTGTCTTGGAAGTCATGTTGCTAGACAACAATGAACCTACGAGCTATGGAGAAGCGATGGTGGGCCCGGATTCTGACAAATGGCTCGAGGCCATAAAATCCGAGAGAGGATCCATGTATGAAAACAAAGTGTAGACTTTCAAAGCATGTGCTCAGATTGTCTGAGTACTACAATCGCTTGAATCGAGTGGGAGTTGATCTTCCAGATAAGATAGTGATGGTTCTCCAAAGTCACTGCCACCAAGCTACTGGAGCTTCGTGATGAACTATAACATATCAGGGATAGATATGATGATCCTTGAGCTATTCGCAACACCGCGAAAGTAGAAATCAAATAGGAGCATCAATTGTTGATGGTTAGTAAAACCACTAGTTTCAAGAAGGGCAAGGGCAAGGAAGGGATACTTCATGAGACGGCAAATCAGTGGTTGCTCTAGTGAAGAAACCCAAGGTTGAACCAAACCCGAGACTAAGTGCTTCTGTAATGAGGGGAATGGTCACCAAAGCAGAACTACCCTAGATACTTGGTAGATGAGAAGGCTGGCAAGGTTGACAGAAGTATGTATTGGACATATATTAAATGTGTACTTTAATAGTACTCCTAGTAGCAGCAGGGTATTAGATACCGGTTCGGTGCTAAGTGTTAGTAACTCGAAATAAAAGGCTACAAAATAAACGGGGACTAGCTGAAGGTGAGATGACGATATGTGTTGGAAGTGTTTCCAAGGATGATATGATCAAGCATCGCATGCTCCCTCTACCACCGAGATTGGTGTTAAACCTAAATAATTGTTATTTGGTGTTTGCGTTGAGCATAGACATGATTGGATTATGTTTATTGCAATACGGTTATTCATTTAAAGAGAATTATGGTTACTCTGTTTATTTGAATAATGCCTTCAATGGTCTTGCACCTAAAATGAATGGTTTATTGAATCTCGATCGTAGTGATACACATGTTCATGCCAAAAGATATAAGATAGTAATGATAGTACCACATACTTGTGGGACTGCCATTTGAGTGATGTTGGTATAAAACGCATGAAGAAGCTCCATGTTGATGGATCTTTGGACTCACTCGTTTTTTGAAGATTGAGACATGCGAACCATGTCTATTGGTAGATATGCATGAAGAAACTCCATGCAGATGGATTGTTTGGACTCACTTGATTTCGAATCACTTGAGACATGCAAATCATACCACATGGGCAAGATGACTGAAAGGCCTCGTTTTCAGTAAGATGGAACAAGAAAGCGACTTGTTGGAAGTATTACATTTTGATGTGTGCAGTCCAATGAGTGCTGAGGCACGTAGTGGATATCATTATGTTCTTACTTCACAGATGATTTGAGTAGATGCTGAGTATATTTACTTGATGAAACACAAGTCTGAATTATTGAAAGGTTCAAGTAATTTCAGAGTGAAGTTGAAGATCGTCGTGACAAGATGATAAAATGTCTATGATATGATCATAGAGATGAATGTCTGAGTTACGAGTTTGGCACACAATTAAGACATTGTGGAAATCGTTTCACAACTAATACCGCCTGGACCACCATAGTGTGATGGTGTGTCCGAACAACATAACTGCACCCTATTGGATATGGTGCATACCATGATGTCCCTTATCGAATTACCACTATCGTTTATGGGTTAGGCATTAGAGACAACCACATTCACTTTAAATAGGGAACCACAGAATTCCGTTGAGACGACACCATATGAACTATAGGTTTAGAGAAACCTAAGTTGTCGTTTCTTAAAAGTTTGGGGCTGCTTATGTGAAAAAGTTTCAGGCTGATAAGCTCGAACCCAAAGCGGATAAATGCATCTTCATAGAATACCCAAAATAGTTGGGTATACCTCCCATTTCAGATCCGGAAGCAAAAGTGATTGTTTCTAGAAACGGGTCCTTTCTCGAGGAAAAGTTTCTCTCAAAAGAATTGAGTGGGAGGATGGTGGAGACTTGATGAGGTTATTGAATCGTCACTTCAACTAGTGTGTAGCAGGGCACAGGAAGTTTTTCCTGTGGCACCTACACCATTGAAGTGGAAGCTTATGATAGTGATCATGAAACTTCGGATCAAGTCACTACCAAACCTCATAGGTCGACAAGGATGTGTACTACTTCAGAGTGGTACATAATTCTGTCTTGGAAGTCATGTTGCTAGACAACAATGAACCTACGAGCTATGGAGAAGCGATGGTGGGCCCGGATTCTGTCAAATGGCTCGAGGCCATAAAATCCGAGAGAGGATCCATGTATGAAAACAAAGTGTAGACTTTCAAAGAACTACTTGATGGTCGTAAGGCCATTGGGTACAGATGGATTTTAAAAGGAAGAAGGACAATGATGGTAAGTGTCACCATTAAGAAAGCTCGACTTGTCGTTAAGATGTTTTCCGACAAGTTCAAAGGAGTTGACTACGATGAGACTTTCTCACTCGTAGTGATGCTAAGATTCTGTTGGAACTATGTTAGCAGTTACTGCATTATTTATGAAATCTTGCAGATAGGATGTCAAAACATTGTTTTGTCGACGTTTTTCCTGAGGAAAGGTTGTATGTGATACAACCAGAAGATTTTGTCAATCCTAAAAGATGCTAACAAGTATGCAAAGCTCCAGCAATCCTTCTAAGGACTGGAGTAAGCATCTCGGAATTGGAATGTACGCTTTGATGAGATGATCAAAGATTTTGGGTTTATACAAAGTTTAGGAGAAACTTGTATTTCCAAAGAAGTGAGTGGGAGCACTTGTCGGGTGGTAGGTGCGACATATGCCAACGGGTGGCTTATCTTTGTGGGAACCAATAAGACGTCGCCGGTGTCTGGAAGCGAGATGAGGCAAAGACATGCACGCCGGCGGATCTTACCCAGCTTCGGGGCTCTCTGAGGAGATAACACCCCTACTGCTGCTCTGCGGGGTCTCCGCATGCTCACTAGATGAATCGAGTAGCTACACAACGCTCCTTGAGCTGTTTTGGGGGAGGAGGAGGAAGAAAGGGCACGGCTAGCCTGCTTCTTCTCCTTGTATGGTCTCTAGAACTAGCAGGGGGTCCAACCCTTTGCATGGGTGCCCCAGGGGGTTTATATAGGCCTACCCCCCGGGGGTACAATGGTAATCCGGCTGGGCGCGGGGCCCAGCCGTCCGTGACTGCACTCGCCGGCTTCTGCGCCGACTGCTGGGGCCCGCCGGCTGGTGGGTCCCACCGGCTGCCAACTCCTTGGTCACTGTGGCTTCATCTTGCTGACGTGAGCTTCATCGTGGTAAGCGCGGCTACAGTACCGCCACCTGCCGGGCGATCGTTGTAGCCTTACCGCGTCTTGTCTCCTTAATGGGGCGTCTTCTTCGAGGGAGGCGGCAAGCCGGCCGCGGGGAGCCGGCTCCATCTCGGGCCGGCTGGTCGGAAGCGTGGCCGCCTTCGGCCGTCCCTCCACGCGAAGGGGCCCACCGCCTGTGGGCCACACTGGCAGCCCATCGTGGGTGATGCCAGGGTCAATGTGGCTACAGTGCTGCGCCGGACGGGTCGTGCCTACCTCGTACGGTGCACTGTGCCAAGCGTGCCCCGGGATTCGGGGGTGGCAGGCTCTCCTGTAGCTACGCCCCGTCGCACCACCGTTAGGTGGGTGCAAACTTTGTGGGTACGGTCTTGACTACTTTATGGGGAGCCGGCTTGAAGGAGTCGGCCTTCTCGCAGCCGGCTTCTTGGAGTCGGCCCTCCCATGAAGGTTGAAGTCGGACTGCCCTCCCAAAGCCGGCCTGGATCGCAGCCGGCGGGGGGGAAGGTGGCCTCATGTCTTGGATTCTTGAGAGCTGGGCGGGCTCGTAACTTTTGCAGAAGTGCCAGGGGAAGCCGGCTAGGCTACCCATGGCTATTTACTCCGACAGTAGTCCCCGAAGCTGATCGAGCTCCGAGGCGAACAAGGGGACGAGAAGCTTGGTCAGCTTCCTATCCTGAAGGGCCGGCTTCGCAGGCGTACGCCGACTTCTGATAACCCTCGTAAGCGGGAGGAGAGGGGGCCTGCATGCTGACCACGGGCCCTCTCGCGGCCACGTGGCGGCAGGATTCTGCGAGCGCACGTGCGCGATGGGACGCCGCCGCAGGCCCGGGCCCGCCACTCGCGAGCCTCGGTCCGGGCGTGGATCTCCCGTGGCCCACAGAGCCGCTCGCCTTCTCAAGGCAGTTTCGCCTCGCCATTAAGGATCGGTAATCGCGGGGCGTGGGAAGTGGGCACGATCGACCCCCACGCTTCCCCACGCCACGCCTCCTCGGCTCCGTCACGTGAGCCTATAAGTAGGGGGAGGAGAGGGAGCAAAAGAGGTTCGCGCGCTCCCTCCCACTCCGTCCCTCCTAGCCCTCGTCTCCTTACTCTCGCTGCCGCCGCAGCCTCCTCCTCAACGCCGTCGCGTCTCCACGCCACCTCGTCGCCATGGCATTGTCAAGCTCTTGGGACGGCTCCAACATCCACGAAGATCACGTGGAGTTCCTCCGCCAGACCCGGCGCCTGCCCGGCGCCAACCGCGTTCAAGTCCGTCTGGCGCCCGAGAGGGAGATCTCGCCGGCGCCGGAGGAGGGCGAGCGGGTCGTCTTCCACTCGCACTGCCTGCGTGGCTTCGGCCTCCTGGCGAGCAGGTTTCTTCGTTCCTTCCTCGACTTCTACAACCTCCAGCCGCATCACCTCACGCCCAATGCGGTGATGCTGCTGTCGGCCTTCGTCTCCCTCTGCGAGGGCTTCTTGGGGCTGCTCCCCACGCTGGAGCTCTGGGGAGAATTCTTCCAGAGCAAGCTCGGCACGGTCGTCGCCGGCGTGCCCGCCCCCTGCGGAGCCTTCATTGCCATGAGGAGGGCGAGCGAGAACAATCCGTTCCCGCCCATCCCCCTGATCCAGTCGGTGAAGGTCTGGCAGAGATCTTACTTCTATGTGAAGAACGTCGCCGAGCAAGAAGACTACATCAACTTGCCGGCTTACGTAGCCGGCCCGCCGGCTGGGAGGCAGCCCTCGTGGAGCTTCCGATCCCGGTCGTTGTCTCCGGCCGGGAACGCCGCCATCTCCCGGCTTCGGGTGCTCATTCAGTCGGAAGGCCTGCGCGGGGCCGACTTGGTGGCCACCTTCGTGGAGCGCCGGATCCTTCCTCTCCAGAGCCGGCCCCACATGATGTGTCAGATGAGCGGCTGGTTCGACCCAAGCCGGCTCAGCACATGGGAGATACCCCACGCGGAGGTGGCGCTTATGGACAACTACATCGCCAACAACAAGCTCAGCGGGGACTGGCAGTACGGCAAGGCGCCGTACTCTCGCGCGAATCCTCCACCCGTGGTAAGCTTCTCTCTTTATCCTCTTTTTCGTCGTCAGCCGGCTTCGCGACGGCCGGCTTCTGACCTTCCGGTTCTCTGTGCAGAACCCTCTTCTCCCGCCGCCGGCCGGGGCGGCAGGGATCGAGCGCCAGTACGTCCCCGACCGCACGGTGGATGATGTTGACGACCCGGACTTGGGGGCGGCCGCCATGGAAGACGCCGTCGTGGGGGACAGCGCCGAGCTCGGAGGTTCGAAGTTCACCGCGAGCTTCGAGGACTGGCCGGACGACTTTGAAGCCGAAGTAGTTCCGCGCCGCCAGCTGGCGGCCGACCAACAGGGCGCCGGCTCGTCCGTCGCGCCGGCTGCCGGCGGCGCGCAGAAACGTCGGGCCGCTCTAGGCCTCTTCGGCAGTCGGCCGAAAAAGTCCAAGCCCTCCGCCGCGGCGACAAAGCGAGAAGAGGCGGCCGCGAAGGCGGCCCGCTTCCGCAAAGCCGTGAAACAGCCCCAGGCGGTCTCGGCGTAAGTTTTTAACTGCTTGCCGTAGTCTCGTCGTTGTTCTTTTTTCTTCAAATGCACTCTTAGCTTTCTTCGTTTGCTGGACAGGGCGCCGCTTTCTCTCGAGCGGGGCCCAGGCGGCTCCGTCGTGGGGCCGGCTGTAGGTTCTTCGAGCTCCCGCCGCGTGGACCCCCGCGCCGATCTTAGGGAGGCCACAGAGCGGAACGCCCGCGAAGCGCGGGAGGAGCGCGAGGCGGCGGAGAAGGCGGCCGCCTAGGCGGCAAAGGGGCAGGCTGAAGCCGTAGCCAAGGCCCAGAAGGAGGCGGCTCCTGCAGAGACGGAGGCGGAAAGCTCGCGCAGCCAGCCTCCGCTGCTCGCCGTTCCCCTCCGAGCCGTGGCCCCCAACACCCCGTTGCCCATGGCGGAGGAGATCATCCAAGACCCGCCGCTGTTGGAGAGGGAGGAGGAGCCCGTGGTCTTGGCAGGGAGAACGCCGCCTGCGGCGCCAACCGGGGCGGGCCAAGGCAGTCGATCGCCAGCGGCGCCGGAGGAGCCGGCCGGAGGTGAGCCAGGGAGCCGGGCCGGCCTCAAGGTGCAGCTGGCGACGGGCCGGCGTGCAGAAGGAGGCGCCGCTCCGCCGGAGTTGCACCGGGCCGCGGGCGCAGGCCAGCCAGCAGGAGATCTGGAGGTGGCCAGCTCCGCCGTGTCCGAGTGGACTCCCATCGGGGGGACCGGCGAGCTAGAAGCAGCGGCTCAAGGGGTCCGGAGCCGGCTACGAGCTCAAGCCGCCCTGCTGCAGCAGCTCAACCAAGAGTTCTCGTCGACACGAACCTCTGTCCGGGTAAGTCCTTCGCTCTTGGCTGCTTTGCTTTCTTGATTTCTTCTGTGGGGGCGCGTCAGCGCACCCACTGGGTGTAGTCCCCGAGATTCGGGCCGACTGCTGCGCAGTCAGGTCGGATCTTTCTCGACGGCCACCTTACTTTGCTTTCTTTCTAAACTTTCAGGAATACCACAACCTTCGTGTTGCCGCCTTCGACTCCTAGGCTCGAGAGCTGAGCCGGCGGACCAACGACCTGGCCGACAGCCTAAGTAAGTACTTGGTTTGTTTGTCTCCTGTGGGGGCGCGCCAGCGCACCCACTGGGTGTAGTCCCCGAGATTCGGGCTGACTGCCACGCAGTCGGGTCGAATCTTTCTTGACGACTCCTTTCTTATTGATTTTTCTTCTTCTTTGTCTTCAGGGGCCAACGCCGACTTGAGGAAGGAGCTTGGCGAAGCAAAGGCCGCCCTTTTCGCCAAAGAGGCCGAGTGCACTGCCTTGGCCCAGGAGCGGGATCGCCTGGCCAAGAAGCTGGCCGACCAAGAGGAGAGCCACAAAACAGCCCTTCAGGTGGCGAAGGAGAGCGAAGCCGCCGTGCTGGCGGAGTATGAGATAGCGGCAGCGACCTGGTCCGAGACCCGGCGAGGCCTAGAGGAAGGCTACGGCCGGATTGAAGACTTGATCGACGGTAAGCTGCTTTCCACGGCCTTCCCCCGTCCCTTGCCGTCTGGGTTTTTTGACTTATCTTGGAGTGCTGCTTGTTGTTTCTTGCAGATTACTTCCCGGGCTACTCCGTCTTCGCTGCCCAAACCATCGAGGCTCATCGCGAAGCGCGCCGTCAAGCGGGGGCCGACATTGCGCCGGATGCAAACCGGACCCTTGAGGAGCAGCTTCTGGCTGTCCAGGCGCGGCTGCAGCCGGCCCACCGGATGCTCCGCCGGCTCCAACGTGCCGGGGCGCAAGTGCTGGCCGCCCTCTGGCCTGGCGAGACGATCCCCCGCACCCCGAGCCGAACTGCCGACTGGCTGGAAGTCGCAGTCGGACGCTTCAAGGCTTGGAAGGCGTCAGCGGCCCGCCTCGGAGCCGGGCGGGCGTTGGAATTCGTACGGGCTTGGTACCCAGGACTGAGCCTGGACCAGCTGTGTACTTGGCGGATGGAGGCCGACGCGGAGCTGGAGGAGGTGAGGCCGGCTATCGCCCAGCGGGCTTCAACGATCGCCGAGTGCACCGACATCAGCGTTTTCGCACCCGAAATCGATGATGACGGTGTCGCGCAGCCGGAGGAGTGGTTCGGGCTGAACCCGGTGGTGGGCGAGGACTCGGCGGAGGAGATCGCCTCCAGCGACGAGGGCGAAGAGGACGAAGACGACGACGGCGGGGACGTCGAGCCGGCTGGTGGAACAACCAGCCGACCTCAGGCCGACCGTGCCTCCAGCAACGAGGCGCGTGGAAGCGCGCCCTCCGCGGGAGGCGGCGACCAAGCCGAAGTTCGTCAGCCGGCCGCTCCTTCAGCCGGTGCGACCGTCTCTGCCAACCAGTCGGCCGCTCCGCCAGCCTGACCTGCCGTCTTTATCTTTCCTGCTTTGTTGTCTTTGAACAATCTTTTGTTAAGTTTCGCAGTTCCACCCACTGGGGGTGTATCCAAACTATGTTGAATGCTGGCCTCTTGGAGGTCTTTTTATGTAAATATTATCACGTGCATGTTTGGTTTCCATTCACGTATGCTTGTTTGTCCTTAGGCTTTTCCTTTGCCGCCTTCCCTCTTTGGGGAGGCAAGTACTTGAGCTTTCTTGGATTTAAAGGAAAGTGAATGGAAACCGGCCGGCCGGCTGCTCTGGTAGCCGGTCGACGGTGTGGGAGAAACCGGCTTTGTTATATTAATCCGTTAGTCCCTAGACATTTTTCGTGTGGGCGGTCGTTTCTACCTTTGACCCTTGCCAGTCGGACAGCCGATTCTTCGAACTGCGACTTTGGCAAGGGAAGGCTTGAGAGCCGGCACACTACTTGTCTGACTGCAGGTAGGACTTCTAATATAACTTCAGTCGGCCAGTCCCTGAGCCGACTAGTCAGACTCGGTGCCGGACAGAATAAGTAAATGATGCGACAAGCATGATATTTTCATTCATAAATAAGGGATGGCAGTCCCTGAGCCCTCCTCGGGGAGCCTATTGTCTTGTACTTAATACAAAAGTTAGCATGATACATACTGCCTTTCAACTGTAAAATCTTTGAAGGAGGTTGGCGTTCCATGGCCGTTCCGACTCCTTGCCGGAGTCGTCTCTTTTGCGTGCCTTCGGCTTCTGTGCGTCGATCAGGTAGTAGGAGTCGTTGCCTAGAGCTCTGCTGATGACGAAAGGGCCTTCCCAAGGGGCTGAGAACTTGTGCTGGCCGGCTGTTCACTGAATCAGCCGGAGCACAAGGTCGCCCTCTTGGAAAGATCTTGGCCTGACCTTCCGGCTGTGGTAGCGGCGCAAACCCTGTTGGTAAATTGCAGACCGGCTGAGAGCTAACAGCCGGCTTTCTTCCAGCAGGTCGACACCGTCTTCTCGTGCTTCCTTGGCCTCCGCTTCCGTGTACATGGTTACTCGAGGCGAGTCGAATTCGATGTCGGTTGGGATGACCGCCTCGGCACCGTACACAAGGAAGAAGGGGGTGAAGCCGGTTGACTTGTTGGGTGTAGTGCGCAGACTCCAGAGGACAGCCGGCAGCTCATCGAGCCAACAGCCGGCCGAGCGCTCCAGAGGTACAACCAATCGGGGCTTGATGCCGGAGAGGGTGAGGCCGTTGGCTCGCTCGACCTGGCCGTTTGACTGTGGATGGGCGACGGACGCTAAGTCCAGCCGGATGCCTTGGGCTGCACAGAAACGTGCCAAGGCTCCTTTGGCGAAGTTCGTGCCATTGTCGGTGATGATGCTGTGCGGCACGCCATACCAAGTTGTTATGTCTGCGATGAAGGTCACGGCAGTCGGCCCATTCAGCTTCTTGATCGGCTTTGCTTCAATCCACTTGGTGAACTTGTCCACGGCGACGAGCAGATGCGTCATGCCGCCGCGCGCCGTCTTGAATGGGCCCACCATGTCCAGTCCCCAAACGGCAAAGGGCCAAGTGAGGGGAATGGTCTTGAGTGCCGAGCCGGCATGTGTTGCTTGGAGCCGAAGAGCTGGCATCCCTTGCAATGCTTGACTAGTTCTTTGGCGTCGTCCAACGCAGTCGGCCAGAAGAAACCATGGCGGAAGGCTTTGGCGACAAGTGATCTTGAGGCCGCATGGTGGCCGCACTCTCCTTGGTGAATATCTGCGAGGATTGCAATGCCCTTCTCTTGCTCGACGCATCGCTGGAGGACTCCGGTGACGCTGCGCTTGAGTAGTTCTCTGTTGACGATTGTGTACGCTCCGGCTCGACGCTGGACTTGTCTTGCTTCTGTTTCGTCAGCCGGCAGGTCTTGGTTCACTAAGAAGTTGAGGATGGACTGAGCCCAAGATGGAGCCACGATTTCTTCTACTGCCAAAGTGGCTACTGCCACTAGGGTGGGCGGGCTGGGCGGTGAGGTGCTGGAGTCGGCCGCCGGCTGTAGTGCTGGTGCAGTCCCCGGGCCGGCTACCGCAGTCCCCGAGCCGGCCGCCAAAGTCCCCGGGCCGGCTACAGGGGTCTTGAGGTCGGCTACTTGATTCTTCGAGCCGGACCTGGCCGCATCGGGGTCAGGTGGCACGAAGATGGAATTGGATTCCGGAGACGGCTTGATAGACGGCTTGAGTAGGCGTTGTAGAGCGACGCCGGTTGGAATTGCTTGCCGGGTGGAGCCTATTCGGGCCAAGGCATCGGCTGGCTCGTTGTCGGCTCGAGGTACGTGGAGGAACTCGCACCCTTCAAAGTATCCGCTGAGTTGTTGGACCAGGAAACGGTAGCTCGCCATGTTCGCGTCATTGGCGTCCCAGTCACCGGATGACTGCTGGACTACCAGGTCCTAGTCGCCGTAACATAGGATCCGGCGAATGCCAAGCTCTTTGGCAAGCCGGAGCCCGTGTATGAGCGCCTCGTGCTCGGCCACATTGTTGGAGGCGGCGAAGTGGATCTGTAGCGCGTATTTGAGCTTGTCGCCTTTGGGAGAGGTAAGGACGATGCCGGTTCCCAAGCCGGTGCGCATCTTGGACCCGTCAAAATGCATGCGCCAATGGGTGGAGTCCGGAGCCGGCGGCAGGTACTGGGTCTCGGCCCAGTCGACGAGGAAGTCGGCCAGCGCTTGGGACTTGATGGCGGTGCAGGGATGGTAGAAGATTGTGTAAGGGGCCAGCTCGATTGCCCATTTCGCGACCCGGCCGGACGCATCCCGGCTGCCTATGATCTCGGCTAGCGGGGCAGTGCATACGACCGTGACGGGATGCTCTTGAAAGTAGGGCTTCAGCTTCTTGGCGGTGAAGTACATGCCGTAACACATCTTTTGGTAGTGCGGGTAGTTCTACTTTGAGGCGGACAGCACCTCGCTCAAATAATACACCGGCCTCTGGACCGGCTGGGCTCGGCCTTCTTCCGGGCGCTGGACTACGATGACGGTGCTGACCACCCGGCTGGTTGCAGCGATGTAAAGGAGCATGGGCTCTTTCTCAGTCGGCGCTGCGAGGACAGGCGGCGTGGCCAGCATCTTCTTCAACTCATGGAAAGCTTGGTCAGCCTGGTCGTTCCACTCGAAGTGAGTGCTCTTCTTCATGAGGCGGTAGAGGGGGAGGGCCTTTTCTCCGAGCCGGCTCATGAAGCGGTTCAAGGAGGCTAAGCACCCAGTGAACTTCTGAATGTCTCGAAGCTTGGTGGGGATCGCCATTCTCTCGATGGCCTTGATCTTCGCTGGGTTGCATTCGATGCCGCGTTCGGAGACCAGGAAGCCTAGGAGCTGGCCGGCTGGTACCCCGAACACGCATTTCTCGGGGTTGAGCTTGATTTGGAACCGGCGCAGGTTCTCAAATGTTTCCTTGAGGTCTTCCAGCAAGGTGCCACGCTTCTCCGTCTTCACCATGATGTCGTCCACATAAACGTGGGCATTCCTGCCGAGCTGCTTGAGGAGGCACTTCTGCATGCAACGCTGAAAGGTGGCACCAGCATTTCTCAAGCCGAATGTCATAGTCAGGTAGCAGAAGGCTCCGAACGGCGTGATGAAGGCGGTCTTCAGGCGGTCATCCGGGTCTAGCTTTATCTGGTGATATCCAGAGTAAGCATCCAAAAAACTCAACAGCTCGCATCCGGCTATGGAGTGTATCACTTGGTCTATCCTTGGCAGGGCGAAAGGATCTTTGGGGCAGGCCTTGTTGAGGCTTGTGTAGTCTATACACATGCGCCACTTGTTATTCTTCTTCAACACAAGGACCGGGTTGGCGAGCCACTCTGGAAAGAAAACTTCCATGATGAAGCCGGCCGCCAAGAGCCGGGCTATCTCCTCCCCTACAATCCTACGCTTCTCCTCTGACAGCCGGCGAAGGGGTTGTCTGACCGGCTTCGCGCCTTCTCGAACATGCAGTTTGTGCTCGGCGAATTTCCTCGGAACATCCGACATGTCCTTGGGGGACCATGCGAAGATGTCCCGATTCTCACGAAGGAAATCGGCGAGCTCGCCTTCCTATTTGCTGTTCAGGTTTGCCCCGATGACGGCAAACCTCTCCGGACGCTCGGGGTCAAGAGGTATCATCTTTGTCTCCTTGGCCGGCTGAAAAGACCCTTGAGTGTCATGCTCCTTGGGGTCGGGGGACACGGCCGACTGCTTGCCGGCCATGGCCACGACTCGGTCCACCATCTTCTTCTCTTCAGCGATCACAAGGGACTCGGCCAGCCGGCTGCTGGCCACGGTGCACTCGGAGGACTTCTTGTAGTCGCCGGCTACGGTGATGACGCCTTTGGTGCTTGGTATCTTCATCTTGAGGTATGCATAGTGGGGAACCGCCATGAATTTGGCCAAGGCAGGTCGGCCCAGCAATGCATGGTAAGGGCTCTCCAGGTCCACCACCTCAAACCAGATCGCTTCCCGGCGGAAATGCTCCTTGTCCCCAAAAAGTACATCAATCTTGATTTTGCCAATGGGGGCGCAGGACAGGCCGGGTACGATGCCGTGGAACACTGTCCGAGTGGGCGTGAGCTGTTTTGTCTTGACGTTCAACTTCTCCAGGGTGTCACGATACAAGATGTTGATGCTGCTCCCGCCGTCTATCAATACACGAGAGAAGCGGGCGGCACGTCTGTCCGTTGCAAGGGTGGCTTCCAGGACCAAAGCATAAGAGCCGGGAGACGGCATCACCTCCGGGTGGTCGGCCCGGCTCCAGCCGATGGGCTTTTCTGACCAATGCATGTGTTCAGCGGGGTTGGTAGCGAGCACGCTGACTTCCTAGTGCTCTCGGCGTTTGCTGCGCCGGTCTTCGGGCTGGCTGGTGAAGACGACGTAGGTTGCTTGCTCATCAGGGAACTCGTCATGCACGGCTCCGACTACGGGCCGAGCGGCCGGAGGCGGCGGAGGCGGAGGCGGCGGGCCGGCAGGCGGAGGTGGCAAGAGCCCCTCGCCTTTAGAGATTCGGGTGAGCCAGTTGCACTTCCGGGTCGTGTGGTTGGACGGCTTCGCGCCGCTGTGGAACTTGCAAGGGGCGTCGAGGGTTTTCTCGTAGGAGAAGGCGGGCTGCCAAGCCGGCCTGCCGCCCTTGGGCTTCTTGGGCGCCGGTCGTTCTTCAGGCGGCGCATCTTCGACCGTGGCCACCTGCCGGCTAGCGGGAGGCGGCGCAGGGCCCTTGCGCTTGTTGTCGTTCGAGTTGGGGTGTCGGCCGGGCTCTCCAGCCGGCGTTTTGGGCGCCGGGTTGAGCACCTTCCCAGACGCGTCTACCCGAAGCTCGGTCTTCATCGAGGAGTCGGCGGTGGCGTACTTGTCCGCTATGTCCAGAAGCTCGTCGAGAGTAGCCGGCTCGTCGCAGAGGAGCTTGTGCTTGAGGAGGGTGCCTTCTCGGCATCCGGCTGTGAAGTACTCTATGGCTTGTACCTCGTGCACCCCTTCACAGGAGTTGCGGAGCTCGGCCCAACGCGTGAGGTAATCATGAGTGGACTCGGCGGGGCCTTGCACGCACAAGGAGAGCTGTCTGGGCTTGGGAGCCCGCTTGTAGGTGCTGGTGAAGTTGCGGATGAAGGCTTCTGTGAAGTCTAGCCAGCTGTTGATACTACGCGGCTTGAGGCTGTTGAGCCAAGTCCGCGCCGTGCCTTGCAGCATGAGGGGCACGTACTTCACGGCGACTCGCCGGTTGCCGTTGGCTATGCTAAGTGCGGTGGAGTAGTCGATCAACCAATCTTCCGGCTTCACGGAGCCGTTGTACTTGGGCGCGTCTCTTGGGAGCGAGAACCCTTTGGGAAAGGGCTCGTCGCGGATGCGGGGGCCAAAGCAAGGTGGGCCGACATCGTCTTCTTCTTCCAATGCCAGGGATCGTGCCAGGCGGTCGAGCCGATGGCGGGCGTCGTTCTCGCTGATTCCTTCGCGGCGGCCCAGCCGGCCGCTGAGAGTCGGGTGCGCCACTGGCGGTGAGGCGGGATATCTCTCTCCATGGGGCGGAGGCGGAGGCGGGTCGCCCCGCCACTCCATGGCTCGGGGATAACCGTCCGCGTCCCGCTCGATGGAGATCCGGGTCCGGTGGCGGCTGGTAGCCGGCTCCTTCTCGCGTCGCGCGCGGGTATCGCTCGTAGTCGGCGTCCGGGACGTCGCGCCGTGCTCTCGGCGCGGGGGAAGGCTTTTCGCGCGAGCGTCGGCTTCGTGCCGCTGCGTGGCGGCGTCGATCAACTGCTGGATGCGCCGGGTCATGTGGGGAAGGTCTTCGGGCTCCAGGCCGTCCAGCTCGTCTACGGCCGCCTGGGCGGCACGCAAGTTCTCGAGTGGAGTGGCATAGACCGGGCGGTCGACTCCCAATGCGTCGGCGATGACGGCACCGCGTTGCTTGACAAGGCCGGCCCGGCTTGGCCCGCTCGGGGCCGGCGTGCCGAAGGCGGCACGGTCAGCCTCGCGCCGGTAGGCCTCAGTGAGGCGTCTTACGGAGGCCAGCCTCCGGCCGTCTGCGAGGAGGGCGAGGCGGCGTGCTTCCAGGGCTTCGTCGTCGGCGTCGGCCGGGAGAGGAGCGGACAGGTCGTGGGCTGCCGCGCGCGAGGCGTCGCGGGCGCTCTCGTCGGCCGGGCCGCCGTGGCCGACAACCATCACTTCGGCGGCGACAGCATCGTGGCCGTCGGCTCGGGGAAGCGGGTCGTTGTAGATCGTGACGTTGGCAGGGAAGGCGCCGTAGGAGGCCGTGTCGGAGTCGACAGGCATCGGGTCGGTGGAACCAACCGACTCCAGGTCCGCAGCGGGCTCGCTGGAGACATGGAGCTGGCCGAGAAAGTTGGCGAGGCGGTCAGCGCCCGCATCGGAGGCGAGCTCATTGGGGAGATCGGCAAGGCCGCTTGCCGCACAGACGCTGGTGACGCCTTGCAGCGCGTCGCGGCAGGCGCCATCGGGCATGCCGGGCTGGCTACGCTCGCTGGGGAGGAAGAGGGTTCCCGTCCAGAACAGGTCTCCGGACGACGGTGCGCCTGGCCCCACGGTGGGCGCCAAATGTCGGGTGGTAGGTGCGACATATGCCAACGGGTGGCTTATCTTTGTGGGAACCAATAAGACGTCGCCGGTGTCTGGAAGCGGGATGAGGCGAAGACATGCACGCCGGCGGATCTTACCTAGCTTCGGGGCTCTCTGAGGAGATAACACCCCTACTGCTGCTCTGCGGGGTCTCCGCATGCTCACTAGATGAATCGAGTAGCTACACAACGCTCCTTGAGCTGTTTTGGGGGAGGAGGAGGAAGAAAGGGCACGGCTAGCCTGCTTCTTCTCCTTGTATGATCTCTAGAACTAGCAGGGGGTCCAACCCTTTGCATGGGTGCCCCGGGGGGTTTATATAGGCCTACCCCCCGGGGGTACAATGGTAATCCGGCTGGGCGCGGGGCCCAGCCGTCCGTGACTGCACTCGCCGGCTTCTGCGCCGACTGCTGGGGCCCGCCGGCTGGTGGGTCCCGCCGGCTGCCAACTCCTTGGTCACTGTGGCTTCATCTTGCTGACGTGAGCTTCATCATGGTAAGCGCGGCTACAGTACCGCCGCCTGCCGGGCGATCGATGTAGCCTTACCGCGTCTTGTCTCCTTAATGGGGCGTCTTCTTCGAGGGAGGCGGCAAGCCGGCCGTGGGGAGCCGGCTCCGTCTCGGGCCGGCTGGTCGGAAGCGTGGCCGCCTTCGGCCGTCCCTCCGCGCGAAGGGGCCCACCGCCTGTGGGCCGCGCTGGCAGCCCGTCGTGGGTGATGCCAGGGTCAACGTGGCTACAGTGCTGCGCCGGACGGGTCATGCCTACCTCGTACGGCGCATTGTGCCAAGCGTGCCACGGGATTCGGGGGTGGCAGGCTCTCCTGTAGCCACGCCCCGTCGCACCACCGTTAGGTGGGTGCAAACTTTGTGGGTACGGTCTTGACTACTTTATGGGGAGCCGGCTCGAAGGAGTCGGCCTTCTCGCAGTCGGCTTCTTGGAGTAGGCCCTCCCATGAAGGTTGAAGTCGGACTGCCCTCCCAAAGCCGGCCTGGATCGCAGCCGGCGGGGGGGAAGGTGGCCTCATGTCTTGTATTCTTGAGAGCCGGGCGGGCTCGTAACTTTTGCAGAAGTGCCAGGGGAAGCCGGCTAGGCTACCCATGGCTATTTACTCCGACAGCACTATAGAATTTTTGATGAGTATATGTTGTTAACATATTGTTGATCAGAAATGATGTAGAATTTCTGGAAAGCATGCAGGGATATTTGAAAAGTGTTTTCGATGGAAAATTTGGATTAATCTACTTGAACATTGAGCATCAAGATCTATAAGGATAGATCAAAAACGCTTAATGGTACTTTCAAATGAATACATACCGTGACAAGATTTTGAAGGAGTTCAAAATAGATCGACAAAGAAGGAGTTCTTGGCTGTGTTATAAGGTATGGGTATTGAGTAAGACTCAAGACCTGACCACAGCAGAATAGAGAGAAAGGACGAAGGTCATCCCCTATGCTTTAGACATAGGATCTACAGTATGCTATGTTGTGTACCGCACCTAAAGTAAGCCAAGCCATGAGTCAGTTAAGGGGTACAAGTGTGATCTAGGAATAGATCATAGGACAACGGTCAAGGTTATCCTTAGTAACTAGTGCACTAAGGAATTTTCTCGATTATGGAGGTGGTAAAAGAGTTCGTCGTAAAGGGTTACGTCGACGCAAACTTTGACACTAATCCGGATGACTCTGAGTAGTAAACCGGATTCGTATAGTAGAACAGTTATTTGGAATAGCTCCAAGTAGCGTGTGGTAGCTGCATCTACAATATGACATAGAGATTTGTAAAGCACACATGGATTTGAAAGGTTCAGACTCATTGACTAATAAACCTCTCTCACAAGCAAGATATGAACATACCCCATGGGTTTTGGATTCATTACAATCACATAGTGATGTGAACTAGATTATTGACTCTAGTGCAAGTGGGAGACTGTTGGAAATATGCCTTAGAGGCAATAATAAAATGGTTATTATTGTATTTCCTTGTTCATGATAATCGTTTATTATCCATGCTAGAATTGTATTGATAGGAAACTCAGATACATGTGTGGATACATAGACAACACCATGTCCCTAGTAAGCCTCTAGTTGACTAGCTCGTTGATCAATAGATGGTTACGGTTTCCTGACCATGGACATTGGATGTCGTTGATAACAGGATCACGTCATTAGGAGAATGATGTGATGGACAAGACCCAATCCTAAGCCTAGCACAAGATCGTGTAGTTCGTATGCTAAAGCTTTCTAATGTCAAGTATCATTTCCTTAGACCATGAGATTGTGAAACTCTCGGATACCGTTGGAATGCTTTGGGTGTACCAAACATAACAACGTAACTGGGTGCCTATAAAGGTGCACTACTGCTATCTCCGAAAGTGTCTGTTGGGTTGGCACGAATCGAGACTGGGATTTGTCACTCCGGGTAAACGGAGAGGTATCTTTGGGCCCACTCGGTAGGACATCATCATAATGTGCACAATGTGACCAAGGAGTTGATCACATGATGATGTGTTACGGAACGAGTAAAGAGACTTGCCGGTAACGAGATTCAACAAGGTATCGGGATACCGACGATCGAATCTCGGGAAAGTATCGTACCGATAGACAAACGGAATTGTATACATGATTGGTTGAATCCTTGACATCGTGGTTCATCCGATGAGATCATCATGGAACATGTGGGAGACCACATGGGTATCCAGATCCCGCTGTTGGTTATTAACCAGAGAGATGTCTCGGTCATGTCTGCATGATTCCCGAGCCCATAGGGTCTACACACTTAAGGTTCGATGACGCTAGGGTTATAGGGAAAGTATGTAAGCGGTTAACGAATGTTGTTCGGAGTCCCGGATGATATCCCGGACGTCACGAGGAGTTCCGGAATGGTCCGGAGGTAAATATTGATATATAGGAAGTGAGGATTTGGCCACCGGAAGTGTTCCGGGCATCAGCGGTAATGTACCGGGACCACCAGAAGGGTCCGGGTGTCCACCGGGAGGGGCCACCAGCCCCAGAGGCTTGCGTGGGCCAATAGTGGGAAGGGACCAGCCCCTAGGTGGGATGGGGCGCCCCACCAAGGCCCAAGGCGCCTCAAGAGAAGAAGGGGGGCAAACCCTAGGGCAGATGGGCCCTAAGGCCCATCCCAGGTGCGCCTCCCCCTCTCCCCCCTTTTTTGCCGCCACCCTAGATGGGATCTGGGGCTGCTGCACCCCTTGGGGTGGGAACCCTAGAGGGGGCACAGCCCCCTCCCCCCAATATATAGTTGAGGTCTAGGGGCAGCCCAACAGATGAGTTATTCTCTCCTAGGCACAGCCATACCTCTATCCCTCCTCGTCTCTCGTAGTGCTTGGCGAAGCCCTGCTGGAGTTCCGCGCTCCTCCACCACCACCACGCCATCGTGCTGCTGATGGACGGAGTCTTCCCAACCTATCCCTCTCTCCTTGCTGGATCAAGGCATGGGAGATGTCACCGGGCTATACGTGTGTTGAACGCGGAGGCGCCATTGTTCGGCGCTTAGATCGGAATTGACCGCGATCTGAATCGCTACGTGTACGACACCATCAACCTCGTTCTCTTGAACGCTTCCGCTTAGCGATCTACAAGGGTATGTAGATGCACTCCTCTCTCTCGTTTCTAGTCTCTCCATAGATTGATCTTGGTGACACGTAGGAAATTTTTTGAATTTCTGCTATGATCCCCAACAGGAGGGGGGTCTGGGGAATATTATTGGCTAGTTGGCCGAAGGGCGGTTGAATCGGATTTGGGGGGAATTTTTGGGTGTGGGGGGGGGAGGATTTTCACGTGGTGGGCGGGGGGAGTTTGGCACATGGTCGGTTTCTCCAAGTGCGGTCCCTCGTGTCAGTCAAGACGCAAGCCGAAGAGTGTTCCGTTTGCGTGAGCCGTGTGCAGGACCGAACATGTGTGGGGTGCAATGCGACCGCGACAGGAGTGCTGTGAGTGTACCGCCTTTTTTCATTTTAGACTAGGTTCTTCGCCCCCTCAAAAATAAATTATGTTTCTTCGCGCGATCCATCGATACTACTACTAGTAATCCGGTAATCCCGACTAAAATGGCACGGCCGGGTCTTTTCCCGTGCGATATGCTGGGAGGTTGGCTTAGTTGGGTTTTTTAGGACGAGTAATGCTACACCTACGTAATCCCAGTTATTTAATTAACGTAATGTGAAACGTGTGAGATGTTGATTGTAGATTGGGGGGAGGGAGGGGCCCACCACCATGAAAATCAGGGGAGGAGAGACAGAGGCAATTTACGTTAACCCTTTCTTAGGTTCCCGTAGATGTAGAAAGATGTGAAATGCGTGAACGTGTAGTGGACGTACTATTGGAGTGCCTAAGATAATTTTTGTATGTATAGACCCTATGTGTTTATTTTACTTCGCATGTTAGATATGTCTCGGTTCAATAAAAAGCAGAGTTGGTGATGATGGTGTGCCTGTCATCTTGCAATGTAGGTCGTCTGATCTATATCTAACGGATAGGAAGGAAACTATGACAATTTACCCGCACTCCTCTCCACATTTGCAAATAAGGCTTTCCCTCGTTCATCCTTTTCTCCCACAAGATCTTGATCTTCCGTGCAACACACGGGCATCTTGTTAGTACTCCTACAATATGTATATTATTGTGAAAGTTCATATACACCGGCCAAGATTAATGCAAACACGGTAGATTTTCATTACATTTCGAACTTCTATAGGACAGAAAAATAAAAGAAACCCGACCCTAAACCTATTCTACGGCGGCGACCGACATCCTCCATCCGCGATCTCTATGTACGGGGGCGGGATTCAAGACCCGTGAAGTGAAGTTGCGGTCTCCGGCGAGGAAGAGTAGAACACGGGATACAGACGGGCCAGTTGGCAAACAATGCCCTACCGCTTCCCATGCCCTACTCATCCTCGGAGGAGTCCCCGACCTTAGCGGTGCCGGATGTTGGACGGCGGCAAGTAGGACGGTGGCTGACGGTGCTCCCGTGGTCGTCCTCTAGCGTGGACACCGCTTGTGCGGTCGCGTCCGCGTCCGGCTATGCCGCTATTGCGTCGCGAGAGGCGACTTGAGTGAGGGCGGCGACCTCGAGCTTCATCCCCGAAGACAAGCTCTCCCGCAAAGCGTTCACACTTGCGGTCATGGCGGATGTGGTGCCAGGTAGGAGGACGATGCGCTATGGTGTGGAGGTTAGCTGGGCGTTGCCTCTTTAAGAAGCGCATTCCGGTGAGGCCAAGCGTCCGGGTGCATATTAAGTCACCGGAGTTGGTTCCTCGGGCACCGAGCCTCTTAGCGACGACATACGAATGGACGGCATGAGTGCGGGCAGCTGGCGCCGGCTGGGAACGCATCGCGCGACGGCGTGAGGGACGAGGGTTTTGGTGTGCCAGGGTAGTCAGCTGCGGTCGTGGCAACGTTAGAGATGCCCTTTGCTCACATGCGATCCCCGCATGTCATTGAAAAAGCAAGACGACCTGGCATGGTCTCAGGTCCAGAGGATGCAGTTGGCCGTGCTACACCACTCCGCGGACGCGTTGCGGCGCCCCATGCATCCTCAACGAGCCGGGTGTTGGGGTGTGTTTGGATTATGGCTGATACGTTTCCAATGTATCTACTTTTCCAAACACTTTTGCCCTTGTTTTGGACTCTAACTTGCATGATTTGAATGGAACTAACCCGGACTGACGCTGTTTTCAGCAGAATTACCATGGTGTTATTTATGTGCAGGAGCAAACGTTCTCGGAATGACCTAAAACTTCACGCAGCCACTTTTCAGAAAATATGAAAAATACCTGCAAAAGATGAAGGCCAGGGGGCCCACCACCTCTCCACGAGGGTGGGGGGCGCGCCGCCTACCTCGTGGGCCCCCTGTTGCCTCTTCGACTCCAACTCCATATATTGAGTTTCGGGGAGAAAAAAATCAGAGAGAAGAATTCATCGCGTTTTACGATATGGAGCCGCCCCCAAGCCCTAAAACCTTTCGGGAGGGCTGATCTGGAGTCCGTTCGGGGCTCCGGAGAGGGGAATCCGTCGCCATCATCATCATCAACCATCCTCCATCACCAATTTCATGATGCTCACCGTCGTGCGTGAGTAATTCCATCGTAGGCTTGCTGGACGGTGATGTGTTGGATGGGATCTATCATGTAATCGAGTTAGTTTTGTTAGGGGTTGATCCCTAGTATCCACTATGTTCTGAGATTGATGTTGCTATGACTTTGCTATGCTTAATGCTTGTCACTAGGGCCCGAGTGCCATGATTTCAGATCTGAACCTATTATGTTTTCATCAATATATGAGTGTTCTTGATCCTATCTTGCAAGTCTATAGTCACCTATTATGTGTTATGATCCGTTAACCCTGAAGTGACAATAATCGGGATACTTACCGGTGATGACCGTAGTTTGAGGAGTTCATGTATTCATTATGTGTTAATGCTTTGTTCCGGTTCTCTATTAAAAGAAGGCCTTAATATCCCTTAGTTTCCGTAAGGACCCCGCTGCCACGGGAGGGTAGGAGAAAAGATGTCATGCAAGTTCTTTTCCATAAGCACGTATGACTATATTCGGAGTACATGCCTACATTATATCAATGAACTGCAGCTAGTTTTGTGTCACCCTAGGTTATGACTGTAACATGATGAACCGCATCCGGCATAATTCTCCATCACTGATCCATTGCCTACGAGCCTTCCATATATTGTTCTTCGCTTATTTACTTTTCCGTTGCTATTGTTATCATCACAACAAAATACGAAAAACATTACTTTTACTACTGTTATCTTTTGCTACCGTTATCACTACTATCATATTACTTTGCTACTAAACACTTTGCTGCAGATATTTGATGACCCACAAGTATAGGTGATCTATTGTAGTCCTTTCGATAAGTAAGAGTGTCGAACCCAACGAGGAGCAGAAGGAAATGATAAGCGGTTTTCAGCAAGGTATTCTCTGCAAGTACTGAAATAAGTGTTAATAGATAGTTTTGTGATATGATAAATTGTAACGAGCAACAAGTAACAAAAGTAAATAAAGTGCAACAAGGTAGCCCAATCCTTTTGTAGCAAAGGACAAGCCAGAACAAACTCTTATAATAGGAAAAGCACTCCCGAGGACACATGGGAATATCGTCAAGCTAGTTTTCATCACGTTCATATGATTCGTGTTCGATACTTTGGTAATTTGATATGTGGGTGGACCAGTGCTTGGGTACTGTTCTTACTTGAACAAGCATCCCACTTATGATTAACCTCTATTGCAAGCATCCGCAACTACAACAAAAGTATTAAGGTAAACCTAACCATAGCATGAAACATATGGATCCAAATCAGCCCCTTACGAAGCAACGCATAAACTAGGGTTTAAGCTTCTGTCACTCTAGCAACCCATCATCTACTTATTACTTCCCAATGCCTTCCTCTAGGCCCAAATAATGGTGAAGTGTTATGTAGTCAACGTTCACATAACACCACTAGAGGCTAGACAACATACATCTTATGAAAATATCAAAAGAATACCAAATTCACATGACTTCTCCCTTGTCCTCAGGAACGAACGTAATTACTCACAAAGCATATTCATGTTCATAATCAGAGGGGTAATAATATGCATATAGGATCTGAACATATGATCTTCCACCAATTAAACCAACTAGCATCAACTACAAGGAGTAATCAACACTACTAGCAACCTACTAGCACCAATCCCGGACTTTGAGACAAGAATTGGATACAAGAGATGAACTAGGGTTTGGAGATGAGATGGTGCTAGTGAAGATGTTGATGGAGATTGCCCTCTCCTGTTGAGAGGAGCATTGGTGATGACGATGGTGATGATTTCCCCCTCTGGGAAGGAAGTATCCCCGGCAGAACAGCTCTGCCGGAGCTCTAGATTGGATCCGCCAAGGTTCCGCCTCGTGGCGGCAGAGTCTCGTCCCAAAAAGTTACTTTTTCTTTTTTTCTCATCTAAAGACCTCATATAGGAGAAGATGGGCATCGGAGAGCCACCAGGGGGCCCACGAGATAGGGGGGCACGCCCTGGGGGGGCGGCACCCTCGTGAGCAGGGTGTGGGCCCCCTGGCCTTCATCTTTGGCGTGGATTTTTCTTTATTTCTTTTATGACGTTCCATGGAGTTTCAGGACTTTTGGAGTTGTGCAGAATAGGTCTCTAATATTTGCTCCTTTTCCAGACCAGAATTCCAGCTGCAGGCATTCTCCCTCTTTATGTAAACCTTGTAAAATAAGAGAGAATAGCCCTAAGTATTGTGACACAAAGTGAAATAACAGTCCATAATGCAACAAATATCGATATAAAAGCATGATGCAAAATGGACGTATCAACTCCCCCAAGCTTATACCTCGCTTGTCCTCAAGAGAAAAGCCGATCACAATAAATATGTCCTCATGTTTAGAGGTAGTGGCGTCGATAAAAATAAAATACGGACATGAAGGCATCATGATTATTCTTATAATAGCAACATATATAGGTTTTGTCATATGATTACTTATGTTCAAGTGATGATCTATTCACAATGCAAAAGTATAAATCATAAACCTTATTGGACTCCGACAAACTATAATCTCAGTCATTGAAGCAACTGCAATTTATCATAACATCGGAAAGAGTCTATGTCAGAGCTAAAAAGCAAGTCCACATACTCAACTATCATTTAGTCCTCCATAATTGCTAACACTCACGCGATACTTGTGGTTACAGAGTTTTAATCGGACACAGAGAAAGATAGGGGCTTATAGTTTTGCCCCACAAGCTTTTACCTCACGGGTAATGTCAACAATAATGGTTCATGCTCCCCTACATCCAATTAGATATATATATATCATGTTCTTTCCAACATGCTGAGCTTGCCAAAGGATAAAATAAAAAAGAAAAGGTGAAGATCACCATGAATCTTGCATAAGGTAGAAGATAATAATAAAGGATAGGCCCTTCGCAGAGGGAAGCAGAGGTTGCCATGCGCTTTTATGGTTGGATGTATAAAATCTCAATGCGAAAGAACATCACTTTATATTGCCCCTTGTGATATGAACCTTTATTATGCAGTCCGTCACTTTTATTACTTCCACATCACAAGATCATATAAAGCTTATTTCTCCCACACCAATCAATCATACATATTTAGAGCAATTTTTATTGCTTTGCACCGATGGCAACTTACTTGAAGGATCTTACTCAATCCATAGGTAGATATGGTGGAATCTCATGGCAAAACTGGTTTAGGGATATTTGGAAGCACAAGTAGCATTTCTACATGGTGCTGAGAATTTGGCTAGCATGAGGGGGAAAGGCAAGCTCAACAAGTTAGAGGAACCATGACAACATACTTTATCTCAGATATAAGAAAGACATAACTCATTACGTTGTCTTCCTTGTCCAACGTCAACTCTTTAGCATGTCATATTTTAATGAGTGCTCCCAATCATAAAAGATGTCAATGATAATATATCTATATGTGAAACCTCTCTTTCCTTATTACTTCCTATTAATTGCAACAATGACCAAAGCTATGTCTACCAACTCCCAACAACTTTTAATCATCATACTCTTTCTATGTGAAGTCATTACTCTCAATAAGATCAATATGAACTTTTTATTTCTTTTATTATTTTCTTATTTCTTTTATTCACCCAAGGTCATGGCAAAATAATCAAGCCCTTGACTCAACACTAATCTTTATTATATATAACTCACGGACTCGATTACCTAAAGGGATCATAAAGCAAAACTCAAAACTAGATCATGCCATAAAATTTAATCTACTAGATCAAGATACTACTAATAGGATTGAACTAAGAAAACGATAAATATAGGAGTTGTGATGGTGATACGATACCGGGGTACCTCCCCCAAGCTTGGCAGTTGCCAAGGGGGGTGCCCATACCCATGTGATCATGTCTCCTTCTTTGTTGTTGGTGTAATACTCTTGGCAATTATTCCTCTCAGGATACGGTTCTCCTCCTCGAGCTTATTGACTTGCTGCTTGAGGTCCATTATTTCCTTACGAAGCTTTCCTATGACAGCTAAAGATCCTTGCACCCAAGGGTGTTGCATAGCTGCGGGAGAACAAGTGACACTCCTCTTCATATTTTCATAACTAAGAAATCTAACATTAGAAGGGATAACCGAGTTTGGAATAGCTGAGCTCTGTAGTTTCCCCATCGTGAACCCAGCTCGGAGGCGAGAGGTGACTTCTTGATCCTCCATAGCATCTACTCTCATCAAGTCAGCCTCCATCTCCTCCTCCGTTGCTGGCCCAAAGTGGTCAGCATCGCTGTTTGCCCTTGGTTCCGGTGCCGGATTAGATACCCGGCTCTCCCCGATTGACTCTTGAGAAGACATCTTGCTCTAATTTGCAGTAGCAACAACTCGAAACCAAAAATAGAGGAAATTTGCATGATACGGGAGTCAAAACCTTCGGGAGAATATATAATGAATTTTGATCAACCAAAATACGTATCGTGCAAGAAAATGGAGTCCGGAAAGCACACGAGGCGCTCACGAGGTAGGGGGCGCGCCCAGGGGGGTAGGGCGTGCCCACCACCCTCGTGGGGCCCTCGTGTCCTTCCCGGATTGCTACTTATTTTTTCTATTTTTCTAAATATTCCAAAACGGAGAAATATTGCCTTAAAAATTGTTTTGGAGTCGGTTTACTTACCGTACCACATACCTATTCCTTTTCGGAGTCCGAAACGTTTCGGGAAGTGTCCCTTATGTATTCCTCCGGGGTTATGGTTTCAATAATATTGGTTTCAACATTTATGGGATTACCTGAGATATAATGTTTAATTCTTTGACCGTTTACCACCTTTGGATTTGTGCCCTCGAAGTTGTTGATTTTTATGGCACCGGAACGATAGACCTCTTTGATGACGTAGGGGCCTTCCCATTTAGAGAGAAGTTTTCCTGCAAAAAATCTTAAACGAGAGTTGTATAGCAATACATAATCACCTACATTAAACTCACGCTTTTGTATCCTTTTGTCATGCCATCTTTTAACTTTTTCTTTAAACAACTTGGCATTTTCATAAGCTTGGGTTCTCCATTCATCAAGTGAGCTAATATCAAATAACCTCTTCTCACCGGCAAGTTTAAAATCATAGTTGAGTTCTTTAATAGCCCAGTATGCCTTATGTTCTAGTTCGAGAGGTAAGTGACATGCTTTTCCATAGACCATTTTATACGGGGACATACCCATAGGATTTTTGTATGCAGTTCTATAAGCCCATAATGCATCATCAAGTTTCTTAGACCAATTCTTTCTAGACCTATTAACAATCTTTTGCAAAATTAATTTGAGCTCTCTATTGCTCAAATCTACTTGACCACTAGACTGTGGGTGATAAGGGGATGCAATTCTATGATTAACATCATATTTAGCAAGCATTTTACAGAAAGCACCATGAATAAAATGTGAACCACCATCAGTCATTAAATATCTAGGGACTCCAAACCTCGGAAAAATAACTTCCTTAAGCATTTTAATAGAAGTTTTATGATCAGCACTACTAGTTGGAATTGCTTCTACCCACTTAGTAACGTAATCAACAGCAACTAAAATATGTGTGTATCCATTAGAGGCAGGAAAAGGTCCCATATAATCAAAGCCCCAAACATCAAACGATTCAATAACAAGTGAATAATTCATAGGCATTTCTTGACGTCTACTAATATTACCAATTTTTTGACATTCATCACAAGACAAGACAATCTTACGGGCATCCTTGAAGAGAGTAGGCCAATAAAAACCAGATTGCAATACCTTATGGGCAGTTCTATCTCCAGCATGGTGTCCTCCATAAGACTCGGAATGACACTTGCATAGGATCTGTTCTGTTCATTCTCAGGTACACAATGCCTAATAACACCATCTACTCCTTCTTTATAAAGATGTGGGTCAACCCAAAAGTAATGTCTCAAATCATAGAAGAACTTTTTCTTTTGTTGGTATGTGAAGCTAGGTGGTATAAACTTAGCAACAATATAATTAGCATAATCAACATACCATGGAGTACTACGAGAAGTACTTATAACATTTAATTGCTCATCAAGAAAGTCATCATTAATAGGTAGTGGGTCATCAAGAATATTTTCTAACCTAGACAAGTTGTCTGCAACGGGGTTCTCAGCTCCCTTTCTATCAACAATATGCAAATCAAATTCTTGTAGCAAGAGAACCCATCTAATAAGTCTAGGTTTAGCATCTTTCTTTTCCATAAGATATTTAATAGAAGCATGATCTGTTTGAATAGTTACTTTAGAATCAACAATATAAGATCTGAACTTATCACAAGCAAATACAACTGCTAAAAGTTCTTTTTCAGTAGTAGCATAATTTCTTTTGGCATTGTCTAGAGTCTTACTAGCATAATGAATAACATTTAATTTCTTATCGACTCTTTGCCCTAGAATAGCACCTACAACATAATCACTAGCATCACACATAATTTCAAAGGGTAAATTCCAATCAGGTGGCTGAACAATAGGTGCAGAGACTAATGCTTTCTTAAGTATTTCAAATGCTTCTACACAATCATCATCAAAGACAAATGGTATATCTTTTTGCAATAAATTAGTCAGAGGCCGAGAAATTTTTGAGAAGTCCTTAATGAACCTCCTATAAAACCTGGCATGACCAAGGAAACTTCTTATACCTTTGATGTCCTTGGGACATGGCATCTTTTCAATAGCATCAACCTTGGCTTTATCAACTTCAATACCTCTTTCAGGAACTTTGTGCCCCAAGACAATACCTTCATTAACCATAAAGTGGCACTTTTCCCAATTCAAGACAAGATTAGTTTCTTCACATCTCTGCAAAACTCGATCAAGATTTCTCAAGAAATCGTCAAAAGAAGAACCATAGACAGAAAAGTCGTCCATGAAAACCTCACAAATATTTTCACAAAAGTCAGAGAATATAGCCATCATGCATCTTTGAAAGGTAGCAGGTGCATTACATAAACCAAAAGGCATACGTCTATAAGCAAAAGTACCAAAAGGCCATGTAAAAGTAGTCTTTGATTGATCTTTAGACGACACAGGTATTTGAGAGAAACCAGAATAACCATCTAGAAAGCAATAGTGTGTGTGTTTGCATAATCTTTCTAGCATTTGATCAATAAAAGGTAAGGGGTAATGATCTTTCTTAGTAGCTTTATTTAATTTGTGGAAATCAATTACCATCCTATAACCTATGATAATTCTTTGTGGAATCAATTCATCTTTATAATTAGGAACAACCGTAATACCTCCCTTCTTAGGGACACAATGGACATGACTTACCCACTCACTATCAGCAATGGGGTAGATTATACCTGCCTCCAGAAGCTTTAGTATTTCTTTTCTTACCACTTCTTTCATTTTAGGATTCGGACGTTGTTGAGGATCACGAACTGGTTTGGCATCTGCTTCCAAATTTATTTTATGTTGTCATAGAGTGGGACTAATGCCCTTAAGATCATCAAGAGTATATCCAATAGCAGCACGATGCTTCTTTAGAGTTTTCAATAATCTTTCTTGTTCATGCTCTAAAAGGTTAGCACTAATAATAACAGGATATATCTTCTTTTCATCAAGATAAGCATATTTAAGATTATCAGGCAAAGGTTTAAGCTGGAACACGGGATCACCCTTGGGTGGAGGAGGATCCCCTAAGATTTCAACAGGAAAGTTGTGTTTCAGAATAGGTTCATGTTTAAAGAATACTTCATCTATTTCCCTTCTTTCATTCATGAACATATCATTTTCATGGTCTAGCAAATAGTGTTCTAAAGGATCACTAGGAGGTACTGCAATAGAAGCAAGACCAATAATTTCATCCTTACTAGGTAATTCTTCCTCACGATGTTGTTTACTAAATTTAGAGAAATTAAACTCATGAACCATATCATCCAAGCCAACAGTAACAACATTCTTTGTGCAATCTATGGTAGCATTGACAATATTTAAGAAGGGTCTACCAAATATAATGGGACAAAAACTATCTTGTGGGGAACCAAGAACAAGAAAATCAGCAGGATATTTAGTTTTCCCACACAAGACTTCAACATCTTTGACAATTCCCATTGCTGAAATAGTATCTCTATTGGCAAGTTTAATTGTGACATCAATATCTTCTAACTCAGCAGGTGCAATTTCATTCTTAATTTCTTCATATAAAGTATGCGGTATAACACTAGCACTAGCACCCATATCACATAAGCCATGATAACAATGATCCCCTATTTTAACAGAAATAACAGGCACGCCTGCCACGGGTCTATGTTTATCTTTAGCACAAGGTTTAGCAATTCTAGCAGTTTCACCTTCGAACTGAATAACATGCCCATCAATATTATTAGACAAGAGATCTTTAACAATAGCAATATTAGGTTCTACTTTAACTTGTTCAGGAGGTGTATAAGTTCTAATATTGCTTTTACGAACAACAGTTGAAGCTTTAGCATGATCCTTTATTCTAACAGGGAAAGGTGGTTTCTCAATATAAGAAGTAGGAACAATAGGATCATTATAAGTGACAGTCTTTTCTTCAACTTTAATAGGTGCAGCTACTTTTACTTCTATGGGAGGATGATATTTAAACCACTTCTCCTTAGGGAGATCAACATAAGTAGAAAAAGATTCACAGAAAGAAGCTACTATCTCAGAGTCAAGTTCATATTTAGTGCTAAACTTACGGAAAATATCGGTATCCATGAAAGATTTAACACAATCAAACTTAGGTGTCATACCTGACTCCTTACCTTCATCGAGGTCCCAATCTTCAGAGTTGCGTTTAATTCTATCCAATAAATTCCATCTGAATTCAATAGTCTTCATCATAAAAGAGCCAACACAAGAAGTATCGAGCATGTTGCGATTGTTTTCAGAAAGCCTAGCATAAAAACTTTGCATAATTATTTCTCCCGGGAGCTCATGATTGGGGCATGAATATAACATTGATTTAAGCCTCCCCCAAGCTTGAGCGATGCTTTGTCCTTCGCGAGGCCAGAAATTATATATGTAATTGCGATCACGATGAATAAGATGCATAGGGTAATACTTTTGATGAAATTCCAACTTCAATATTTTATAGTCCCAGAATCTCATATCATCACATAGCCTATACCATATCAACGCGTCTCCCTTCAAAGATAAAGGGAAGACCTTCTTCTTAGCAACATCATCGGGTATACCTGCAAGCTTAAATAATCCACAAACTTCATCCAGATATATTAAGTGCTCATCGGGACGCTTTGTTCCATCTCCTGTAAAAGGGTTAGCTAGCAGTTTTTCCGTCATAGCCGCAAGAAATTCAACAGGAGTTTCATTTTCAATAGGTTCAGTAGGTTGAGGAGAAACTCTTTGCTCTACTGGACAGGGTGAAGATACCTCGAACAAGCCCCTCAGAGAATTACTTTCCATAGTAACAAATAACAATAAATTTCAGCACACTATATAAATTCTTCCTTACCAAATTCCACCTACCAAAGGCGCTACACTCCCCGGCAACGGCGCCGGAAAAGAGTCTTGATGACCCACAAGTATAGGGATCTATCGTAGTCCTTTCGATAAGTAAGAGTGTCGAACCCAACGAGGAGCAGAAGGAAATGATAAGCGGTTTTCAGCAAGGTATTCTCTGCAAGTACTGAAATAAGTGGTAACAGATAGTTTTGTGATATGATAAATTGTAACAAGCAACAAGTAACAAAAGTAAATAAAGTGCAGCAAGGTGGACCAATCCTTTTGTAGCAAAGGACAAGCCAGAACAAACTCTTATAATAGGAAAAGCGCTCCCGAGGACACATGGCAATATCGTCAAGCTAGTTTTCATCACGTTCATATGATTCGCATTCGATACTTTGATAATTTGATATGTGGGTGGACCAGTGCTTGGGTACTGTTCTTACTTGAACAAGCATCCCACTTATGATTAACCTCTATTGCAAGCATCCGCAACTACAACAAAAGTATTAAGGTAAACCTAACCATAGCATGAAACATATGGATCCAAATCAGCCCCTTACGAAGCAACGCATAAACTAGGGTTTAAGCTTCTGTCACTCTAGCAACCCATCATCTACTTATTACTTCCCAATGCCTTCCTCTAGGCCCAAATAATGGTGAAGTGTTATGTAGTCAACGTTCACATAACACCACTAGAGGCTAGACAACATACATCTTATGAAAATATCAAAAGAATACCAAATTCACATGACTACTCATAGCAAGACTTCTCCCTTGTCCTCAGGAACGAACGTAATTACTCACAAAGCATATTCATGTTCATAATCAGAGGGGTAATAATATGCATATAGGATCTGAACATATGATCTTCCACCAATTAAACCAACTAGCATCAACTACAAGGAGTAATCAACACTACTAGCAACCTACTAGCACCAATCCCGGACTTTGAGACAAGAATTGGATACAAGAGATGAACTAGGGTTTGGAGATGAGATGGTGCTAGTGAAGATGTTGATGGAGATTGCCCTCTCCCGATGAGAGGAGCATTGGTGATGACGATGGTGATGATTTCCCCCTCTGGGAAGGAAGTATCCCCAGCAGAACAGCTCTGCTGGAGCTCTAGATTGGATCCGCCAAGGTTCCGCCTCGTGGCGGCAGAGTCTCGTCCCGAAAAGTTCCTTTTTCTTTTTTTCTCATCGAAAGACCTCATATAGGAGAAGATGGGCATCAGAGAGCCACCAGGGGGCCCACGAGATAGGGGGCGCGCCCTAGGGGGGGCATCCTCGTGAGCAGGGTGTGGGCCCCCAGGCCTCCATCTTTGGCGTGGATTTTTCTTTATTTCTTTTAAGACGTTCCGTGGAGTTTCAGGACTTTTGGAGTTGCACAGAATAGGTCTCTAATATTTGCTCCTTTTCCAGACCAGAATTCCAGCTGCCGGCATTCTCCCTCTTTATGTAAACCTTGTAAAATAAGAGAGAATAGCCATAAGTATTGTGACATAAAGTGAAATAACAGTCCATAATGCAATAAATATCGATATAAAAGCATGATGCAAAATGGATGTATCAATATTAAGTTTCCGGGTGTGGTTGAATTGACAACTCAGCTGCTAATACTTGATAGTATTCTTTGGATCCCCTTGTGTTGAATCAATAAATTTGGGTTGAATACTTTACCCTCAAAAACTGTTGCGATCCCCTATACTTGTGGGTTATCAAGACTATTTTCTAGCGCCATTGCCGGGGAGCATAGCTCTATTCTTTGAGTCACTTGGGATATATATATATGCTTATCATTATGAAGAAGTTAAGAGATCCAAAAACCAAGATCTATCCCTCAACTACGAGGGGAGGTAAGGAACTGCCATCTAGCTCTGCACTTGATTCACCTTCTGTTATGAGTAAGTTTGCGACACCTAAACCTGCTTCTGCTATTCTTTCTGATATGTCGCATGTTATTGATGATGCCACTTCTGCTATGCATGATACTTATGATGAAACTACCTCTATGCCTGATACTACTGTGCCACTTAGTGATTTCCTTGATGAACAAATTGCTAGGGCTAGAGAGATTGAAAATATTGAATCTGATGATACTGATGAAAGTGATGATGAAGAATCACTTATTATTCCTAAGGGTTATGTTTTTGATCAAGAAGCTTCTTTCGCTATTTTAGCTTGCAAAAATAAAAATGAACTCAAAAGGTTATTAGCTAAATGGAGTAAACAATCTCTAAATGCTAGAATGAAACCTGACCCTGCTTTTGCTACTTCACCTATATGTGTTACTGATAAGGATTATGAATTCTCTGTTGATCCTGATATAATTACTTTGGTTGAATCTAATCCTTTTCATGGTTATGAATCTGAAACTGTTGTGGCACATCTTACTAAATTGAATGATATAGCCACCCTGTTCACTAAAGATGAGAGAACTCGTTACTTTTATATCCTTAAAATATTTCTGTTCTCATTAAAAGATGATGCTAAGATATGGTTTAATTCTCTTGATCATGGTTGTGTGCGTAGTCCCCAGGATATGATTTATTACTTCTCTGCTAAATACTTCCCTGCTCATAAGAAACAAGCTGCTTTAAGGGATATATATATAATTTTGCGCAAATTGAAGAAGAGAGTCTCCCACAAGCTTGGGGGAGGCTTCTCCAATTACTTAATGCTTTGCCTGATCATCCTCTTAAGAAAAATGAAATACTTGATATCTTTTATAATGGACTAACCGATGCTTCCAGAGATTACCTGGATAGTTGTGCTGGTTCTGTTTTCAGGGAAAGGACACCGGATGAAGCTGAAATTCTATTGAATAATATGTTGACAAATGAAAATAATTGGACACCTCCGGAGCCAATTCCTGAGCCTATTCCTAAACCAACTCCAAAGAAGAGGGGTATTCTATTTCTCAGTCCTGAAGATATGCAAGAGGCAAAGAAATCTATGAAAGAAAAAGGTATTAAAGCTGAAGATGTTAAGAATTTACCTCCTATTGAAGAAATACATGGTCTTAATTTACCGCCTGTTGAAGAAACATATAATCCAAATCCTTCTCCTATTGAAGAAACTCATGGTCTTGATAACCCGACACAGGTAGTAAAGGTAAATTCTCTCTATAGATATGATAAAGCTGAAATCCCATTTACTAAATTTGCTAGCCCATGCTTAGATGAGTTTGATAAATTTATGGCTAAACAAGAAGATTTTAATGCTTATTTTGGTAGACAATTGAAATACAATTCAAATATGCTTGAACACTTGGGTGATCATATGGCTAATGTCAACGGTGAACTTAAACTTATTAGTAAACATGCTTCTATGGTTATCACTCAAGTAGAACAAGTACTTAAAGCTCAAAATGATTTGCTCAATGAATTGAATAATAAGAATAATAATAATGTTGTTAGAATGGCTACTAGAACTGGTAGAATGACTCAGGAACCTTTGTATCCTGAAGGCCATCCTAAGAGAATTGAGAAAGATTCTCAGAGAAATAATATAGATGTACCTAGTTCTTCTAAAAAGAAGAAAAAGAAAAATGATAGGACTTTGCATGCTTCTAGTGATCCTATTGTTGAAACACCCGAGAATCCAAATGATATTTCTATTTCTGATGCTGAAACACAATCTGGTAATGAACCTGAAACTAGTGATAATGTTAATAATAATGTTCATGATGATGCTCAACCTAGTAATGATAATGATATAGAAATTGAACCTGCTGTTGATCTTGATAACCCACAATCAAAGAATCAACGTTATGATAAGAAAGAATTTGTTGCTAGGAAACATGGTAAAGAAAGAGAGCCTTGGGTTCAGAAACCCATGCCTTTTCCTCCCAAACCATCCAAGCAAAAGGATGATGAAGATTTTGAGCGCTTTGCTGAAATGATTAGACCTATCTTTTTGCGTATGCGATTAACTGATATGCTCAAAACCAATCCTTATGCTAAGTACATGAAAGATATCATTACAAATAAAAGAAAGATACCGGAAGCTAAAATTTCCACCATGCTTGCTAATTATACTTTTAAGGGTGGAATACCAAAGAAACTTGGAGATCCCGGTGTACCAACTATACCATGCTCCATTAAAAGAAATTATGTTAAAACTGCTTTATGTGATCTAGGAGCCGGTGTTAGTGTTATGCCTCTCTCTTTATATCGTAGACTTGATTTGAATAAGTTGACGCCTACTAAAATATCTTTGCAAATGGCTGATAAATCAACTGCTATACCTGTCGGTATTTGTGAGGATGTGCCTGTTGTAGTTGCAAATGTTACTATTTTAACGGACTTTGTTATTCTTAATATTCCCGAGGACGATAGTATGTCTATTATTCTTGGAAGACCCTTTTTGAATACTACAGGGGCTGTTATTGATTGCACTAAAGGCAATGTCACTTTTCATGTTAATGGTAATGAGCACATGGTACACTTTCTGAGGAAACAACCTCAAGCTCATAGTATCAACTCTATTGGAAAAATTCCATCGATTATATTTGGAGGTTTTGAATTTCCTCTTCCTACTGTCAATAAGAAATATGATATTCTTATTATTGGGGATATGCATATCCCCGTTGAGGTAACATAGTGTTATTCGAAATTTCTCCGGTTCCATGTTATTCGGAATGAGTTCGTTAACAAGACTTGATCAACCTTGTAAGATGATTCCTTTTGATGATCATGAGATGGATGAAACTAGAAAGCACAACCTTCTGTACCCCACTTTTACTTTCTGTTATTTATATTAAATAAATTAAAAATAAATATTTTTATGTCTGTTATCTGATTATTCGTGCAGTATAAAAATACCTCGAAAATAAAAGTTCTCCAAATGCCCTGAAATTTAAATATGATTTTTTTCTAGAATATTTGAGAATATTTGGCACTGAGAACACAGCAGGGGGTCAACCACCTGCCCACGAGGGTGGAGGGCGCACCCTACCCCCTAGGCGCGCCACCCTGCCTCGTGGGCCCATGGTGGTCCTCCTCCACTTTTTCCTGCACCCACACACTTCTTCTCCCTCCCACAAACATGAATAACCAGCTCAAACCCGAGTACAAGCTCGTTTTGCTGCCATTTTCGATCTCCTTGCTCAAAGCACCTCTCAGAAAACTGCTTGGGGAGATTGTTCCTTGGTATGTGACTCCTCCATTGGTCCAATTAGTTTTTGTTCTAGTGCTTTATTCATTGCAAATTTTTGCTGCTTAGGTGACCATGTTCTTGAGATTGCATGTCAAATTTATATGGTCAAAAGTAGTTTTGATGCATGATATAGGCCCTAGGCACTTGTAGGAGTAGTTGTTATCAATATTATTGAGTTTGGTTTACTTTTATTTTGAAGTTGCTAAAAAAATTTCAGAATTTTTCAGAGGAAGAAATATGCTTAGGAAAATGTTCCAAGGTGGTTCTTCAAGGAAGCAAGGGCCCAGGCTTGCAATGCATGATGCTGATGACAAGCCACCAAGAAACGCTCCAGTGCGTCCTTGTGAATGGCCTTCTGAGAACTTTATGGATCGAGCGGGAATTAAAGAAGAATTTAACGCATATTTGCGTAACGCTGATCTTGTGAGCTTTGAGGAAGAGAAGTGTAGCCAGTATCACAACCTCACCAGTACCTTTGTGAGGAGGTTTGAATTTTCAACTTCACGTAATTCTCCAATTGTCCTGTTTGATCTTTATGATAAATCTTACACTATGGACTTAGAGGATTTTACCACTGCATGCAAACTTCCACAATGGGGTAGTATAAGGGATCCTCGCAAATCCGAATTTAGAGATTTTCTTGCTAGCATAACTATGGGAGAATCTAGAGATATTACATAGGCTACCATAGGGAGCATTCACTTTCCTGCTATACATTATTTTGCTCTCTTCATAGGTAGATGCATTAATGGTAAAGATGAGGCATGTCCCATGTGTGTCCCCGACCTCAGTATTCTTAGGAGTGCTGTGTTAGGAGACCAATCTTATAATTTGGGAGCCCTTGTTGCACGTAGGTTGCATCTTAATAGATTTAATGGAGATTTCTTTGGAGGAATTCATGCAACCCGCATAGCTAATTTTCTTGGTATAGCCATACATGAAGATGATATTGAATTACCACCTGCTTACCTAGACTTTAATGCTATGGTTCACCATTAGTTTGTTGAGAGGAATGAATCACGTCTCTAGTATCGACTAATCTTTGACAGACGCCGTGCTGTCCGTATTACTCTCCCTGCTCCTGCCTTCTTTGATCATCATGCAAGAGGAAGATATACCATTACCAGAGAGGAGGCAGATGAGTACGAGAGGAGGGAGGAGGCCGCTCGTCGCCACGCTGCAGCTCAGCAGGCGATAGCCACTGCATCGCAATACGACCCCAGCTACTATTATGGATATCTGCCGGGCCAGCGTGGCCATAGACCAACTTAGCCCAAAAGCCTAAGTTTGGGGGAGTACATATTTCCCACCGACATTACATATATGTTCACACAGTTATTGCTAGATGTTGGTGCTCATACTTTTTCATTGTATCATCCATGCTAGTTTAATTTCCTTTTTATGCTTTCTTCTTGTGTGTTTAATAAACCTTAAGAAAAACCAAAAAAAATTAGTTGTAGCTTTTAATCAGTTTAATTTCCATGCTTGTAGTAGGAATTAAAAAGAAAACCCAAAAAGATTTCCTGTTCTTCTTTTCCTTGCTGGGAGCTTTCCCGTGTAAATAGTTTTATTTCTTTTCTTTTCTTTGGGGGTCGATAGGAGAAGACCATAATTAAATTGTTGAAATGGCTCTTATATGCATTATTGTTTATCCGACAAAAGAGCCCATATTGCTTTGTCTTCTCCTATTTATTGAATGCTTGCAGATTCTAGCTTAGTCCAATGCACGTGCACTATTATTATTATTATTCACACTATTCGGTCGTGCAAGTGAAAGGCAATTATGATGATATATGATGGACTGGCTGAGATGAGAAAAGCTGGTATGAACTCGACCTCTTTTGTTTTTGTAAATATGATTAGTTCATCGTTCCTGATTCAGCCTATTATGAATAAACATGTTTGCAATGACAACTAGAGATCATAGTTTCTGGTGCCATGCTTGATTAGCGATGAGTTATAATGGTTTACCTTGTGTGCCAACATGCTATTGAGATAGTTATGATGTGGTATGATAGGGTGGTATCCTCCTTTGAATGATTTAAGTGACTTGACTTGGCGCATGATCACGCATGTAGTTGAAACAAAATCAACATAGCCTTCACGATATTTATGTTCATGGTGGATTATATCCTACTCATGCTTGCATTCGGTGTTGATTAATTTTAATGCATGTTCATGACTGTTGTCGCTCTCTAGCTGGTCGCTTCCCAGTCTTTTGCTAGCCTTCACCTGTACTAAGCGGGAATACTGCTTGTGCATCCAAACTCTTTAAACCCCAAAGTTATTCCACATGAGTACACTATACCTACCTATATACGGTATCTACCTGCCATTCCAAGTAAATTTGTATGTGCCAAACTCTAAACCTTCAAATAAATATCCTGTTGTGTATGCCCGAATAGCTCATGTATCAACTAGGGCTGTCCGTATCTTCCATGTTAGGCGGGTTATTCCATGGCTTGCTCGAAACAACGAGTGCCTCCAACTAACAAGAGTCCTAGGGGGAGTTTTGTTTGCAATTATTTTGATTTAGTTTGCATAAAGCATGGGACTGGGCATCCCGGTGACCAAGGGGGAGTATAAACTTTACCATTCTATTTGGGAACTGCCTATAATGTGTGTAGCATGGAAGATATCACCATCTCTTGGTTGTTATGTTGACAATGAAAGTATACTGCTCAAAATATTATTCACCTCTGTTTCAAAACCGAGCTCTAGCACCTCTACAAATCCATGCTTCCCTCTGCGAAGGGCCTATCTATTTACTTTTATGCTGAGTCATCATCCTCTTATTAAAAAGCACCAGTTGGAGAGCACCGCTGTCATTTGCATTCATTACTATTAGTTTACATTGATTATGACTTGACTGGATCTCTTTTACCATGAATTACAATGTCTACTCAGTCCTTGGTATTTAAAGGTGCTCTGCATTTATGTTTTGCGGTCTTAGAAAAGGCTAGCGAGATACCATCTTGTTATATCATATTGTGATTGTTTTGAGAAAGTGTTGTCATCCAAGATTTATTATTATGGCTCGCTAGTTTATTATGCTATTGATATGAGTAAACTTGAGACCCATGTGTTATTGTGAATGTGGTTAGTTATAATCTTTGCTGAAAACTTGAATGCTGGCTTTACATATTTACAACAACAAGAGAAAACAGAGTTTGTAAAAGTTTTTCTTTATCACTTTCAGTTTGTCAACTGAATTGCTTGAGGACAAGCAAAGGTTTAAGCTTGGGGGAGTTGATACGTCTCCAACGTATCTAATTTTCCAAACACTTTTGCCCTTGTTTTGGACTCTAACTTGCATGATTTGAATGGAACTAACCCGGACTGACGCTGTTTTCAGCAAAATTACTATGGTGTTATTTATGTGGAGGGGCAAACATTCTCGGAATGACCTGAAACTTCACGGAGCCACTTTTCAGAAAATATGAAAAATACCCGCAAAAGAGGAAGGCCAGGGGGCCCACCACCTCTCCACGAGGGTGGGAGGCGCGCCTGCCCCCCCTAGGGCGCGCCCCCTACCTCGTGGACCCCATGTTGCCTCTCCGACTCCAACTCCATATATTGAGTTTCGGGGAGAAAAATATCAGAGAGAAGAATTCATCGCATTTTACGATACGGAGCCGCCGCCAAGCCCTAAAACCTCTCAGGAGGGCTGATCTGGAGTCCGTTCAGGGCTCCAGAGAGGGGAATCCGTCGCCATCGTCATCATCAACCATCCTCCATCACCAATTTCATGATGCTCACCGCCGTGCGTGAATAATTCCATCATAGGCTTGTTGGACGGTGATGGGTTGGATGGGTTCTATCATGTAATCGAGTTAGTTTTGTTAGGGTTTGATTCCTAGTATCCAATGTGTTCTGAGATTGATGTTGCTATGACTTTGCTATGCTTAATGCTTGTCACTAGGGCCTGAGTGCCATGATTTCAGATCTGAACCTATTATGTTTTCATCAATATATGAGTGTTCTTGATCCTATCTTGCAAGTCTATAGTCACCTATTATGTGTTATGATCCATTAACCCCGAAGTGACAATAATTGGGATACTTACCGGTGATGACCGTAGTTTGAGGAGTTCATGTATTCACTATGTGTTAATGCTTTGTTTCGGTACTCTATTAAAAGGAGGCCTTAATATCCCTTAGTTTCCGTAAGGACCCCGCTGCCACGGGAGGGTAGGACAAAAGATGTCATGCAAGTTCTTTTCCATAAACACGTATGACTATATTCGGAATACATGCCTACATTATATCAATGAACTGGAGCTAGTTCTGTGTCACCCTAGGTTATGACTGTTACATGATGAACCGCATCCGGCATAATTCTTCATCACTGATCCATTGCCTACGAGCTTTCCATATATTGTTCTTCGCTTATTTACTTTTCTGTTGCTATTGCTATCATCACTACAAAATACCAAAAATATTACTTTTACTACGGTTATCTTTTGCTACCATTATCACTACTATCATATTACTTTGCTACTAAACACTTTGCTGCAGATGTTAAGTTTCCAGGTGTGGTTGAATTGACAACTCAACTGCTCATACTTGAGAGTATTCTTTGGCTCCCCTTGTGTCAAATCAATAAATTTGGATTGAATACTTTACCCTAGAAAACTGTTGCGATCCCCTATACTTGTGGGTTATCAGTGGCCAAAGTGCACCTTACCAAAATTTTGGTCATGACCCAAAGATTAGTCTTTGTTTGGATGGTTGCCATTTTTTTGGCATGCCAATGAACTCTAGCCAACTCTAGTTCATTTTTCTTGCCAATGTCGGCCAAATCATGGGCAACCAATACCTAAACCAAAATTTTGGTCATGACCCAAAGATTGGTCTTTGTTTGGATGGTTGCCATTTCTTTGGCATGCCAATGAACTCTAGCCAACTCTAGTTCATTTGTCTTGCCAATGCCGGCCAAATCATGGGTAACCAATACCTCAACCAAAATTTTGGCTACCCAATGCTTTGATGGGGCAACCTTGGGCACAAACTAAACATACCGTTGGTCATGCCACAGCACTAACGCCACCCTCGGCACACTGAAACCGACCGTGTCTAGCGACGGTATGAGCGTGTCGCTCACCGCGGTCGCCGTGTCCAGAGGCGGTGCTGGAGCTGCGCCCCGTTGTTGGCCCCAACGACCCACATGAACGGTTGTCGGTGGCGAGGAGGTCGTGGGCCAGCTCCTCCATTGGACTAGTCTGGGCTGCGTCATCCCGATGGGTGTGCCCCACATGTCGGTTTCCTTGTTTTCCCGGCCATATTCGAGCGTCAGTGCTCCGCGTTGCGCATTAGGCCTTTCACTATGTAGGCCAAGCGAGACAACTTATTGTTTATTTGAGCCGTTCAAGTATAATCATGTGGCGTTTGCTTATTTCTCATTCCTCTCCAACCCTCTTCTCCATCGATTATGTCGCCCTCCAGTCGAGTCCATCCTCCCGCATGCCTCATTTGAACAATCCGCCGAGTATCATTTGCATGTACCCACCTAGTCCTCTTTCAATAGATCTCCGGACCCCGAGATGAAATCGAGAGGGAACGAGTGGGGGCATGTGATACCTAAGGCGGATTCAAAATTTTGAACCGGTGATCATAGCATCCGCAAATCATATATAAAGGGTATTCAATGTTTGTTTCGTTTTTGAACGTACAATATACTCCCTGCTATCCTTTCTAGTTTACATATAAGTTTTATGTGTAGTCAAAGTATCTCTACTTTGATCAAAAATGTATCAACATTCAACAATGCCCAATCAATATTGTTAGATTCGTACCTACTCCTAGATTTGTACTCGAGATGGTTTCCAATTTGACTATTGACAAGATTAATAGTACATGAGATGTATAATGTGAAAATTATATCATTGGAAACTCCTTTCACATACAAATTTGACTGTATGCTTTGTGTAAGTTGCATGTCATATATTATTACTCTAACATTTGGTCAAAGTAGTATGGTGGAAGTGGATCCTCTGACGTAGGTATCCCTGCCTTACCCTCCCTTTCGGTCACTTACTGGCGGACCCCATGCTTGCTAGGCCCCGCATGTCAGTTACTCAATGGATTCGGCCACGTCAGGGGATCCTCATCCATAGTATACTCCCTCTGTTTTTATTTACTCCGCATAAAACGGAGGGAGTGGTGGTATAATAAATGACGCGGGCGGGGGAGGGGGAGGGACGTCAGTTTGCTCGCAACTGTGGTCCCACAAGCGAGCGAAAATGCAAGACGAAGCGTGTTCCATTCGGTCAGCAACGTGGAGGGTCCAATGTGCCGGGCTGCAACGCGAACGCGACAAGAGCGATGTACAGTCAAAACCGATTGACCGGTCGTCACCGGAACCACTATTCACACCAGAACCTTCGCTGCTCGGCCTACGCCAGCCACTACCCTAAAACCACACCAAATCTCCAACCCATTCCCCCACCTTTCGATCCCCTAGCCCGCATCAAGCGTCCCCTAGTTCACCGGAAAGCGATGGTGCGCCGCAAGATCACTTACTACAAGATGCTGACGCCGGAGCGCCGCGTAGAAATCTCGGCGGCGGTCGGCGCCACAGTCCTCCGTTCCCAAGCTCGCTTCGCGGCGGGCCAATCCCCGAGTTCTCTGGAGCCAAGCTACGAGGAGGAGGAAGCCGATCCAATGTTCATGGCGGAGGTCGTGGCGCAGAAGGCCCCCGATGGGCATGAGACGATGGACGTCGACTTCGTGCCGGCGTCCGAGTCCCCCATGGTGCAGGCGGACCAGCGGTTCAACATGGCGATACTAAAGGAGGACCGGGAGGCAGAGGCTCAACTCGACGCGGAGTGCACGCATGCCGCTGCCATCGAGGATCTCCTGCAGGTGGAACCGGATGTCGTGGATGTGAACCGGGCGGCGGAGGCTCAACTTGAGGCGGAGCACGCGGATGCCACTGCCATCGAGGCCCTCCTGCAGGCGGAACCGGACGTCCTGGACTTGAACCAGGCAGCAGAGGCTCGACTCGACGCAGAGCGCGCGGATGCCGCTCTCATCGACGCCCTCCTGCAGGCGGAACCAAATGGCCTGGACTTGAACCGGGCGGCAGAGGCTCGACTCGACGCGGAGCACGCGGATGCCGCTGCCATTGAGGCCATCCTGTAGGCGGAATCAGACGTCCTCGACTTGAACCAGGCTGTGCCCTCGTCCGTGCAGAGCGCCCGCACGCTCCGCTTGAACGAGTAGCTGGAGGCCGAGGAGAACCACAGTGCGGAGACACACGTCGGCAGCGAAGGCTAGTTCGTGCCGGCAGCCAAAGACGACAAGGTCGTCTCTTTCTGCGAGGAGTGATAGTTTTTCTTTATGTTGTTGTTTTTATGGATCTTTTGCTGTGTAAAAACATATATTTGTTATGCAAATCGCCTGACTTGGGTCAGTCTACCATTTCAGGCGGTTGGATGAATATCCTACGTCTCCTAACCCTTCTTTCCTTCTTCCTCACCTCTTCTTCGCCAACAGACCACCGCACGGGCCATACGGATACTCCCCAACATGCGATTGGATAAACATACTCTATGAACGAAAATTATGTGTCAGCAATAGGATGGCTGAGTTTGGTTTGTTCACATGCGACAACACGTGTCAGTGAGGGTGCGTTCCCTTGGTTGGGTTTGTGGCGTGCAGGAGCGACTGTGTGAGGGTGTGGTGCGACCGCGGCTTGCAGGAGCGACCGTGTGAGGGTGCGGTGCGACCGCGACAGCCATGCGCAAGTGTACCTCCTTCTCATTTTGAAAACTTTAGGCAAGCTTGGCAAAAATGTGTGGCGAAGTTTGGCAATGCAAGGCCTAGACCCAAACAGGATGGGTACGTACATACTAGGAGTACTAGTGTTAAAAAAGAAAGGTGGGGTTTTCCTTCGCGGGATTTAATCGATACAGATCCTCATTTCATGTGTCAATTAATGTGTATTTTTTTCTCCAAAGACCAAAGAGCTAACCATCTCACTCCTCATCGCTTGATTAATGCAGCGCCATGCAAACCAACCTTCTCACTTCCGCATGCATGCAGGGGATATTAATGTCCTTGGTCGCTAACCCCATCAATTTTGCCTCGATTAGTGTTAGTGGCCCTTTGCAAATTGTAATTTTGATATACTGGCCTTGTGTACAAAAAATGGAGGTAGTAACTATATTTGACTTCCTTCCCCATTGCGGTGACGTCGATGATATCTTTTTTTTGGTGGTTTGGCGAAGTCCGTTCGACGGAGAACACCATTGAGGGAGACCACGGTAAGTCGTTCGCAAGTGCCGCCTGCAAGCTGAGACAACCGCCTACAAGCCGAGACAACATTATTTGCATCCAGGAAGTCCTTTACTAGTACTACTAGGAGTACTAGTGCGGTGAGATGGTTTCTCAAAGAAGACGATGGAGAAGCAGAGTCAGCGAAGAGTGAAATGATGTTGCTTCGTCCATGCTTTTGTGATTTGACGCCTCACTGCTTTGTGATTTGTAATAGAAGGGACACTGTACTACATGCGTCCAAGCATGGGAGAAAGAGGAGAGACATTGCATTTTTCTATTCCTTCAATCAATCAATCAGGGACCTTCGGTTCCATCTTTCTGGCTTTGGCAACACCGTCCACAATGGTTCCCACGATGCCAAAACCTATTTTCACATTTGGCTACACATTGTGGATGCGCTTAACCGTACCACTTGGTTTTGCTCCTGTGTGCTATCTATACAAATCTTAGTTATATTGATCTAAAAAATTATAGAATCAAGATTAGTAAAAATGAGGTGATTTTGCCGCGCGGATGGCGGGGTAGGTTTCTTATTTGAGAAATGCTACATCCACGTAATGGTTTACATAAAGTTAGGAACTAATGTGATGTGGGACTATTTGATTGGATTAAAGGAGAGGATTAGGCCCACCCCACCTAAAAATCAGGGGCATATATAGATTAGATGGAAATACACATACCAGCTACGTAGCCCTTTGTAAGTCTAGGATTAGGCTTCTTATTTTCAGAGGACGTTGTCCTGGTGGTTTGCTAACATGCGGTCCCATGTGTTAGTGCTTTACCAAGCCGATCCGCGTCCCACATGAGGCAGAACAACGGCAGAAGCAACACGTGGTTAAGTTGAAGAAGATGAGGGAGAAGCGGATTCAGCAACGAGTGAAATGATGGTTGCTTCGTCCCTCCAACTTAACTGCGGGAAAGGTGCAACTTTGTGATTTCACGCCTCATTGATCATTACTACGCCGGCGCCACGACTGGGGTGCTTCACCCCGGCTGCTCTGCACTGTATTCCGGTATGGCACGTGGACCCGGTAGCTTGATGTCCCACATGTCGGCAAAATGGACTAGAAGATTTATGAAAGCGAGCGCTCCACTCTTATGACGGAGGAGTAGACGACACGACGGCCCAGTGAACTGTCACTTGTACTTTATAGTACTATAGTTTTGCTGTTTCGCACGATCCATCAATACGAACCCGATTAAACAGGAAAGGGCGTTATTTTTCCCGCGCGGTAGATGATACTGGCCATACATTTCGAAGGCAATTTTAATGTATGCAAACTGAATAATTTTAAGTAACAATATGATATCTAGTAAAACTAAAAACACATATGATTTATTGTGTTAGAGTGTAGTAGTAGTGCTGTATTGCATAGTTGTTAGATGTAACATGCGAGAACATGTAGAGACGTAGTTTTGGAGGGCCTACAGAGAGAAAAGCGTAATACGGTCACCAAACTTCAGAATAAGCTGATTACGGTCACTATATATGTTTTGCAGTCATTATACGGTCACTTGCTCACAGTTCAGCATCGGATTGCACTCTGTTGACCGGCCAAATAGTCTACCTGGCGCCATGTTGACTAGTTAAATTGACCATGTTCCTTGTGGGTCCCACCTGTCAGTTCGCATAGGCAAAAGGTCATATAAACACAAATTTACGCAGGCGCGACAAGGCTCCAACCCGTGCGCGGGAATCACCTGGTTGTGTATGTGTCTGTCAGGGCCTGATGTGTGCGCATGCACGTGTAGGTTGAGCACTTGAGCGTGAGAGTGTGTGTTGGTCGTGTGGTGTACTGGTGTGTGCATGCATGCGTGCGTGTGTGTGCGTGTGAGTGTTGCGTGCGTGTATGGCTGCGTGTGTACGTGTGAGTGTTGCGTGCGTGCGTGGGTGCATGTGTTTGTGTGAGTGTTGCGTGGAGGCAGTTCGTGTGCATGCATGCGTGTGTGTATAATCACCACACCAGCTCCTGTGTGTTAAAACAGACGGCTCAGCATACCAATACATGGCCACCTTGTCCGTTGTGCCCACGGTGATGACTTTGAACCACCGTCCAAATATTTTTTGTTGTTTGTTTTCATTCTTACTAGCAAGATGCCCGTGCGTTGCACGTAACATCAAGATGCATTTGTATGACTTGTTTATCTTGTGAGAGAAAAGGATGAACGAGGGAAGGCCTTATTTGCAAATGTGGAGAGCTTTGTGGGTACCTTTTTTTCAAAATTGCCATAGTTTCTTTCCTATCCGTCAGATATAAATCGGACGGCCTATATTGCAGGATGGCAGGCACACCATCATCACCAACTCTGTTTTTTATAAGAGTATATTTTATGTATTTTATAAGAGTGTAGATGTAGAGTACATACAAGTCGACAGGTGGGCACGATGGTAGTGAGATAATGTGATGCAACACTAGGGGTGCCACGTGGAGCGTTTAACTGGTCAACTAGTCATGTTATGAGCAAATACAGAGTTGTACAGTGAGCCCGTGACTGTATAATAACCACTAAACGTAAATGGTGACCGTAATGATTGGATTCTGAAGTCCAATGTACGTATTGTGCTTTCGCTTCAAATACAATGATCGTCATTGCATATATCGCGAGAGAAAGATGAAACATGCATGAATTTTCTGGGGGCTTACTTTTAGGGGACCTGGAGATAGTTTTGTGTGCATATGTGAAAGGGGCGTACAGGGGGGTATGCGATGGAGAGAGAGATGCTCTTCGTTTCTCTTTATTATGACTAACTTTGTATATAGTATAAAAATATACAAATTCACAGTGCGGAATAAATATCATTGTGGGCACCATGCAATGCAAATTAGCATTCGTACTCCTCCACATAACTTTGTAATGTTGTATATATGTAGAAACTCTAAAATAATTTTTTTGGCCACACTTTATTCAAAAGGAATGTTGTATGCGAAATAAACGTGAAGAGAGGGCTTTTTGGATCAATGGGGTACGTGATGTAACATGTGTGAATGTGTAGTTGATGCATTTGGCGGGGCCTAGAGAGGTGTGTGTGTGTATTACGTATTCGAGAGAGGCATGGATAGAGGGGCCGACGGGAGGGGAGAGATAGCACGAGAAATGAGAGTGGTCTAGAGAGAGACGAATATGACATCACGACAAGAGATTCCATTCCCTTGAGTGTGTATATGCAAGGGGGGAGGGAATAGAGGCACCAGGAGAAATTTTCTGTGTGTGTGGTGTTTGTGTTGGTATGTGTGGGTGTGAGGAGATAATGAGACATGGGGGCAGAGGGTGTGTCACCGCGTGAGGTCCGGTGGGTCGAGGTGAGGCCCTTCGTTCGGTTCCGTCCTGCGCCACATTGGTCGGCCCGTGACGCATTTAGGAAGACCCAAGGATTACTAGTCGTACAAGACAAAGATAGCAGAATTGTGAAGGACTCTGTGTCCACTGACAAAGCCGGCTAGGATTTGTAACCCTAGGTTCTTGGACTAAGGTAACCCCTTTATCTCTGATATTACTATTCATCCAACCTAACTTTAAGGGGCATCCTACAGAGTGCTCTGCTAGAATCATACTCGTCCATTAGGAAGAGAAGTGTGAGACAATGCGTGAGAGACAGGCGTAAAGATAATGTGCGTACATGAGACACGTAGGCAGGTCCATGTATATAGAAAGGGTCGATGAGGATTGTGCATGTGTATGTTTGCGAGAGGAAGAGTGCTTGTGATAAAGGTTAGTGAAAAAAGTTGTAAATGGTTACGAGAGGGAGGGAGGGTTATATCTAGAGCATGTGTGCGAGAAAGACACCTCGGGAGAGAGTGTGTGAGCATGTGTGAGAGACCACCGATGGAGAGTGAAACTACACGTAGAAGACTGCTCTACACATTGATTAAAGATATAAATTGTATCCAAATATTAGGATGGGATCATGATATTTGCAATTCGCGTAAGGAGCTGTCATTGATCCAGCAGACATCTAGATTCTATCAAATTTGAGCATGTCTATGTTATTATTCGACACAATTGATTCACATAGTTAGTATTTTGAGCTCCAGACAATGCATCGCTTTAGCAATCGAATATAAACGTGAGTATAGTTCATGTTGTGTGTGTAAAGCACATTATACATATGAAAGTTACACAATGGACATTATAAATAGCTACCTATGAACTAGCATACATTTGAATTCAACTTAAGGCGGTTTAAAAAAATCGAATTCAACATGAAATCCATTCAATTATTTGAATTTGATATCATGGCATTTGTAAACCATACCTAAATTATGGGGGCACCAATATTTGCTCTGATTTTGTACATTATAGCATATGTAGTCGTGTACAAAATAGATTCAAATTTAGCTCCTCCATTCCAAAATAATCATAGTTATAGGATTTTCAAGTGTCAAAATTTCAAAAAGAAGCGGATAATTTAATGAGGTTTTGAAACATACAAGGTCAAATATAACGTTGTCTATTTAGGTCAATCCTGATAGTTCAAGAGTACTCTAAACGTGAATGCTTGTGTTTCAAAATTTCGAACGAAGCGCCAAAAGAGCCTCTACTCGCCCGAAACCGTGTGAGACCAATGTTTGGTAGTACAAGGAAATTACTTTTCTAATAACTCCGACCCGTAAAACCTACTGGCCCGACGTCCAAAGGTCTAAACCGGGGTAGGTTTGTAGCTTCATCTAGACGCCACGCAACCGCATCCAAAAAACATTCAAACACAATGGCCGCCTAAGCACACATGCGCACGACCGAAATTGCTCCCGCCCACTATTTGGGACACCTGGAATTACCATCCTACCCCCTACCCGCAGTAGGTCCGAAATTTAAGAGGGGGGCAAAGTTTGTACTTTCCCCAAATTTCAAACAAGCGCATCCCATCTTGTGTTCAAAAAAGCCAAAAACAAGCGCGTCCCAGACTGAAACTGTTGGAAATATGCCCTAGAGGCAATAATAAAAGGATTATTATTATATTTCCTTGTTCATGATAATTGTCTTTTATTCATGCTATAATTGTGTTATCTGGAAATCGTAATACATGTGTGAATACATAGACACCAACATGTCCCTAGTAAGCTTCTAGTTGACTAGCTCGTTGATCAACACATAGTCATGGTTTCCTGACTATGGACATTGGATGTCATTGATAACGAGATCACATCATTAGGAGAATGATGTGATGGACCAGACCCAATCCTAAACATAGCACAAGATCGTATAATTCGTTTGCTAGAGTTTTTCCAATGTCAAGTATCTTTTCCTTAGACCATGAGATCGTGTAACTCCCGGATACTGTAGGAGTGCTTTGGGTGTACCAAACGTCACAACGTAACTGGGTGACTATAAAGGTATACTACGGGTATCTCCGAAAGTGTCTGTTGGGTTGACACGGATCAAGACTGGGATTTGTCACTCCGTATGACAGAGAGGTATCTCTGGGCCCACTCGGTAATGCATCATCATAATGAGCTCAAAGTGACCAAGTGTCTGGTCACGGGATCATGCATTACGGTACGAGTAAAGTGACTTGCCGGTAACGAGATTGAACGAGGTATTGTGACACCGACGATCGAATCTCGTGCAAGTAACGTACCGATTGACAAAGGGAATTGTATACGGGGTTGCTTTAATCCTCGACATCGTGGTTCATCCGATGAGATCATCGAGGAGCATGTGGGAGCCAACATGGGTATCCAGATCCCGCTGTTGGTTATTGACCGGAGAGCCATCTCGGTCATGTCTACATGTCTCCCGAACCCGTAGGGTCTACACACTTAAGGTTCGGTGACGCCAGGGTTGTAGAGATATGAATATGCAGTAACCCGAAAGTTGTTCGGAGTCTCGGATGAGATCCCGGACGTCAAGAGGAGTTCCGGAATGGTCCGGATGTGAAGAATTATATATAGGAAGTGCAGTTTCGGCCATCGGGAGAGTTTCGGGGGTCACCAGTATTGTACCGGGACCACCGGATAGGTCCTGGGGGTCCATCGGGTGGGACCACCCATCCCGGAGGGCACCATGGGCTGAAGTGGGGAGGGGAACCAGCCCATAGTGGGCTGGTGCGCCCCCCTTGGCCCACCCCCTGCGCCTAGGGTTGGAAACCCTAGGGTGGGGAGGGCGCCCCACTTGCCTTGGGGGCCACTCCACCCTTGGCCGCCGCCCCCCTAGGAGATCCCGTCTCCTAGGGCCGGTGCCCCCCTTGGGGAGCCTATATAAAGGGGGGGAGGGAGGGGAAGCCGCACCCTTGACTCTTGGCGCCTCCCTCTCCCCTGCTACACCTCTCCCTCTCGCAGAAGAACGGCGAAGCCCTGCTGCGGTGACTGCTGCATCCACCACCACACCGTCGTGCTGCTGGATCTTCATCAACCTCTGGTCCCCCCTTGCTGGATCAAGAAGGAGGAGACGTCACGCTGACCGTACGTGTGTTGAACACGGAGGTGCCGTCCGTTCGGCGCTAGGATCACGTCGAGTACGACTTCCTCATCCCCGTTCTTTGAACGCTTCCGCGCGTGATCTACAAAGGTATGTAGATGCAATCCGATCACTCGTTGCTAGATGAACTCATAGATGGATCTTGGTGAAACCGTAGGAAAATTTTGTTTTCTGCAACGTTCCCCAACAGTGGTATCAGAGCTAGGTCTATGCGTAGTTACTATGCACGAGTAGAACACAAAGTAGTTGTGGGCGTCGATATTGTCAATTTGCTTGCCGTTACTAGTCTTATCTTGATTCGGCGGCATCGTGGGATGAAGCGGCCCGGACCAACCTTACACGTACGCTTACGTGAGACCGGTTCCACCGATTGACATGCACTAGTTGCAGAAGGTGGCTGGCGGGTGTCTGTCTCTCCCACTTTAGTCGGATCGGATAAATGGGTTTACATGGGCCGTAATCGGGCGTAATTGGTATCGGCCCAACACGGTAATAGGCTGTTAAAGCAAAGGCTTAGTTCTATCACAGGCATAACGGGTCGTTAATGGGCCAGAATATAGGACGGGCTGGAAACGGCGCAACGGGTTAACAGGCCAGAAACATGCCGACTCTTGCCATGGGCCGAATTTGGCCCATTAGGGTAATAGGCCAGTAATGGGCCGACTCTTGCCATGGGCCGAATTTGGCCAATTAGGGGAACATGCCAGTAATGGGCGGACTCTTGCCATGGGCCGAACTTGGCCCATTAGGGGAACAGGCCAGTAATGGGCCGGAAGTAATCGAGGGCCGAAAAGGAGCCCAAGAACGTATGGGCCGTCAATAGGCCGAAAGCTAACACGGGCTGGAAACGGCCCATGTAAATCACAGGCCGTTAACGGGTATAAAGAAAATCACTGTTCATTATGGGCTAGAGTCACCGTGGGCCCGTAAAGGGCCAAAAGATACAAAGGCCTCATATGGGCCGAAAGACGTCGTGGGCCATACATGGGCCGAAAGTGAAATGGGCTGGTGTTATATTCGACAGCTCACATGACGTTGTTGGGCCAATTTCCTTTAGGGCCTAACGGGCCGTAAAATGGGCTATTTGCGAAGAGACCGTTAACAGGCTTTTCAAGGGCCATCCCGTTAACTTTTGACCAAGTCAAATTGGCCGGCTTTGTAAGCTAAATGGGCCAGTGGTGGGCCGTGGCACGTGTCGACATATCATAGGCGCCTATCTGACCCACTGACGAGCTGACACGTGTTTCGTCCGGCCAATAAGAATTTTACACGTGGAAATTTCCCATTGGTCGGGGCTGTTAACGGGTTATCGGATCCAAAACCCGACCCGAAAGCTTAACGGCGTTCCGTTACAGTGGATGCCACGTGTCGGTCACCCTTGATGAAAGCACTTCTATGACGCGCGATTTATCGTCATGGAAGTGGAAACTTCCGTGATGATAATTTTGGTAATGTCATGGAACACTTCTACGACAGCACAGGTATGGCTATCTTGATTCTGTCATAAAATCGTCATGGATGTACATGCATGACAAAAACGCGACCTACTGTGACAAACATGTATCATCACGGAAGTGTATTTTTTTTGTAGTGAGTAGCGTTACTATCTACAAAGCTCGAATTGTCGCAAAAGGTTTTATACAAGTTCAAGATGTTGACTACGATGAGATTTTCTCACTCGTAGCGATGCTTAAGTCTGTCTGAATCATGTTAGCAATTGCCACATTTTATGAAATCTGGCAAATGGATGTCAAAACAGCATTCCTTAATGGATTTCTTAAAGAAGAGTTGTATATGATGCAACAAGAAGGTTTTGTCAATCCTAAAGGTGCTAACAAAGTGTGCAAGTCCATCGATCCATCTATGGACTGGTGCAAGCATCTCAGAGCTGGAATATATACTTTGATAAAGTGATCAAATCATATGGTTTATATAGACTTGCGGTGAAGCCTGTATTTACAAGAAAGTGAGTGGGAGCACTACAACATTTCTGATAAGTATATGTGAATGACATATTGTTGATCGAAAATAATGTAGAATTTTCTGGAAAGCATAAAGGAGTGTTTGAAAAGAGTTTTTCAAAGAAATACCTCGATGAAGTTACTTACATATTGATCATCAAGATCTATAGAGATAGATCTATGAGTACATACCTTGACAAGATTTTGAAGTAGTTCAAAATGGAAAAATCAAAGAAGGAGTTCTTGCCTGTGTTGCAAGGTGTGAAGTTGAGTAAAGACTCAAAACCCGACCGCGGCAGAAAATAGAAAGAGAATGAAAAGTCATTCCCTATGCCTCAGTCATAGGTTCTATAAAATATGCTATGTTGTGTACCAGAACTATTGTGTACCTCACCATAAGTTTGGCAAGAGGGTACAATAGTGATCCAAGAGTGGATCACTGGACAACGGTCAAAAATATCCTTAGTGGAATAAGGAAATGTTTCTCGGTTATGGAGGTGACAAAGAGTTCATTGTAAAGAGTTACGTCGAGGCAAGCTTTGACACCAATCTGGATGACTCTAAGTCTCGATCTAGATACATATCAAAAGTGGGAGCAATTAGCTAGAGTAGCTCCGTGCAAAGCATTGTAGACATAGAAAATTAGCAAAATACATATGGCTCTGAACATGGCAGACCCGTTGACTAAATTTCTCTCACAAGCAAAACATGATCACTCTTTGGGTGTTAATCACATAGAGATGTGAAAATTGATTATTGACTCTAGTAAACCCTTTGGGTGTTAGTCACATGGAGATGTGAACTAATCACATAAAGATGTGAACTATTGGTGTTAAATCACATGATGATGTGAACTAGATTATTGACTCTAGTGCAAGTGGGAGACTGAAGGAAATATGCCCTAAAGGCAATAATAAAGTTGTTCTTTATATTTCCTTATATCATGATAAATGTTTATTATTTATGCTAGCATTGTATTAACTGGAAACTTAGTACATGTGTGAATACATAGACAAACAGAGTGTCACTAGTTTTCCTCTACTTAAGTAGCTCGTTGAATCAATGATGGTTATGTTTCCTAACCATAGACATGAGTTTTCATTTGATTAATGGGATCACATCATTAGAGAATGATGTGATTGACTTGACCGATCTGTTAGCTTAGCACAATGATCATTTAGTTTGTTGCTATTGTTTTCTCCATAACTATACATGTTCCTATAACTATGAGATCATGCAACTCCCGAATACCGGAGGAACACTCTGTGTGATACCAAACGTCACAACGTAACTGGGTGATTATAAAGGTGCTCTACAGGTGTCTCCGATGGTGTTTGTTGAGTTGACATGGATCAAGATAGGATTTGTCACTCCGACTGTCGGAGAGGTATCTTTGGGCCCTCTCGGTAATGTACATCACAATAAGCCTTGCAAGCAATGTAGCTAATGAGTTAGTTACGGGATGTAGCATTACGGAACGAGTAAAGAGCCTTTCCGGTAACGAGATTGAACTAGGTATTGAGATACTGATGATCGAATCTTTGGCAAGTAACATACCGATGACAAAGGGAACAACGTATGTTGTTATGCGGTTTGACTGATAAAGATCTTCGTAGAATATGTAGGAACCAATATGAGCATCCAAGTTCCTCTATTGGTTATTAACCGGAGACGAGTCTCGGTCATGTCTACATAGTTCTCGAACCCGTAGGGTCCGCACGCTTAACGTTCGGTGGCGATCGGTATTATGAGTTTATGTGTTTTGATTTACCGAAGGTAGTTCGGAGTCCCGGATATGATCATAGACATGACGAGGAGTCTCAAAATGGTCAACACATAAAGATCGATATATTGGACAGCTATATTCGGACACCGGAAGTGTTCTGGGTGATTTCGGAGAAAACCGGAGTGCCGGAGGGGTTACTGGAACCCCCTGGGGAAGTATTGGGCCTTAGTGGACCTTAGGGGAGAGAGAGGGCAGCAGCCCAGGAGGTGGCGTCCCCCAAGGGGAGTCTAAATAGGACGAGGGGAGGGGGAGCGGCCCTTCTTTCCCTCTCCCTCTCCCTCTCTTTCCTTCCCCTTCCTCCTTCCTAGTAGGACTAGGAAAGGATGAATCCTACTCCTACTAGGAGGAGGAGGCTTCCTCCTCTCCTTGGGCGCCACTAGGGCAGCCGACCTTCCCCCTTGCTCCTTTATATATGGGGGCAGGGGGCATGCAAGAACACACAAGTTGATCATTGATCTCTTAGCCGTGTGCGGTGCCCCCCTCCACCATAATCCACCTCGGTCATATCGTAGCGGTGCTTAGGCGAAGCCCTGTTCCGGTAGAATCATCATCACCGTCATCAGCCGTCGTGCTGATGAAGCTCTCCTTCGACACTCTGTTGGATCGTGAGTTCGTGGGACATCACCGAGTCGAACGTGTGCAGATCGTGGAGGTGCCATACTTTCGGTACTAGGATCGGCTGATCATGAAGACGTACGACTACATCATCCGCGTTGTCATAACGCTTCTGCTTACAGTCTACGAGGGTACGTGGACAACACTCTTCCCTCTCGTTTCTATGCATCACCATGATTGATCTTTCATGTGCATAGGAAATTTTTGAAATCACTGCGTTCCCCAACACAAGATCGGCCTATACATATCATAGCATGCGTATGCGTCCTTGGCCGTGTAGGTTATGTAGGCTAGATTTAGAGGTACCTCCAACGTGTTCAGGTCCTTGGTGTCGTTGTCTTCTTTCATGTGGGCATAGAAAGGTTCGATGATGGTCTCGGCGAGGTCAACCATGGAGTCTTTCTCCTGCCTGTTGTCAATGATCTTGTATTGCTTCTGGACGTCGACAAGCTTGTTGCAGCAGATGGCCGAATCACTGCGTTATTCCTTCTCTCCATCTTAGAGAAGGTGCAGTCGGCACTGCCGATGAAACGGGCGAATGCTCCAGAACCTCTAATGGCCGTACAGTAGTGGTAGACGAGAACCTCGTCCCGCGCGCATACCTGGGGGACCACGGTCCACTGGTCCCTGTCAAGAGACAAATGGATCGGCACAAGGTCTAGTAGTGCGACCTTGTGCTTTCTCGTCCTGTAGGTACTGCTTCAGCTCGGCGAGGCAGAGCTTCACCGAGTCTGGATCATTGGTGTACATCACATTCAACTTGGTGCAGCCATGGGACTTAACGGCGAACTCCTTGCTGAAGTCCATATCCAGCAGGCTCACCCCTCGGATCGCCATTGGAGTCTCTTCAAGTGAACGAGTGGATAGGCGGCGCCGGTAGTTTGTTTTTCAGCTCCACAAAAACAAACAAGTCATTCAACATCCTTCCCTTGCGTCTGCCATGGCCAGCATGAGTTCTGGGTCGAGAGATTACCACCTGGGAGAGGCGAGCATGGAAGCGGAAGCACGAGAGATGTCCCGCCTCATCGCAAAAGCAGCCGACATGTCCCATCGCGCGGAAGTAACAACACAGAGGTCCTACCGTGCCGCCGAAGCAGCACGGAGGTCACGCCGCGCCGTTAATGCAGCAGACTGGTCCGGCCGCGCCGCGGAAGCAGCAGAGATGTCCCGCCGCACCGCGAATGCAGCAGAGATGTCCCGCCGCGCCGCGGCGGCCTGGGAAAATGTCTTGCGGGCAGGCGACGACTCTTACAGACGCATGCATGCAATCGTGCATAGCCGGATGGATCAGATCACCGGCTGACAGAGGTTGCAGGACGACATGAAAGCCTCGTTTGAGCAGGCTACCAGCGTCATCCGACAACTAAGTGAAGAGCAGCAGGAGGAGACCAGTGCCTTGTTGAAGAGGACCGGCATCATCGTCAAGAAACTTATTGATGAGAATGACATGCTCCGCATCGAGCACCAAAGGCTGGTGGAGGAATCCATGGATGCTCCCAAGCAGCGTATGGAGGAAACGATAGAGCTCATCGCCGCTCGCCACAGAGACTAGTTCCCGCGGCCTGCAGCAATGCATCAAGAAAGTAGAGATCAACGAGCCAGATCATTTTCTTCCTTGTGTATTTCAGGCGTAGCCGCATGTGTTTTTTAATTATCTTCTTAATTATGTAAGACAATTATTATCCAATGGCGTCATCCTTATATATTCATCATTCTTGCTATAAGTCACAGTAGATGCTATATAGGTCCGTCGGATCTTACATCAAGATCCGTCCAAAATTTTCTTTTCAGATTTTCTTTTTTCTCTCTTAATATCAGTCGAGTGAGACATAGCCACGCCAGTAAACAGAGGCTCAGACGCCATTAATGGAGACCTGGGGAGAGAGGTGGACAGAAGATGGAGGTCAAAGGGCTCTCCTCCCGATAAGCATGCGCAGGGGTCTGATCGCATGACTCCTGTACTCAAATAGCTACCCTGCGTGGCGTCTCCTAGCTAATAAAAAAAGGGGACGCATGGCGGCACGTACATGGTAAATAGAACGCCCACGGTTTCAATAATATGTGTGTTTCCGATTGTAACGTGACAACACTTGTTCCAAAGTGACTTTGTTGATTGTTAATGTGTGTGCCTTCGCAAATCAGACAACAAAATTACCACAGCATGTTGGTGCCATGTCATGACACCAAGCCAAGTTTCATGATTTTCATGCGTGTTTTGGATTTACAAGAATTAAAAAACCAAGTTTCTCAATGTTTCCAGCCGACCCACGACGTTCAGATATTTGAATTTCATTCCCATTTCTTGCATGTGACCTAGAAATTTACCTGAGGGCACACATGTGATTTTTTCAACCAACTCTGGTGCACTGGAGCACGTGCTTGTATTTCAAATTTTAATTATGCACACAAAGGTGACACGTTCCTTCTCAGAACAACGAGCCTTCTTGAGAGAAGCTCCAGTTTGCAAGAATGTTATACCAAAACTTGTTCCTATTCGGCCATTTTTTACCACAGCATGGTAGTGCCATGACATGACACCATGCAAAGTTTCATGATTTTCAGGCGTGTTTTGGATTTACAAGAATTTTAAAACCAAGTTTCTCAATGTTCTCGGCCGAGCCATGATGCCCAAATGTTTGAATTTCATTCCCATTTCTTGAATGGGATCTAGAAATTCACCCGAGGACACACATGTGATTTTTCAACCAATGTTAGTGCACAGGAGCATGTGCTTGTAGTTCAAATTTGAATTATGCACATTAAATGACTAGAATCTCAATTAATATATAAAAAAGGCCAGATGGACCCAGAATAGTTCCAAAATTTAACAGGGCACTCATGTAGTTCTATGTTGCCTCTGCAAAGAAACTCAAGGGTGCCAGCGTATATCGTTTCACACTCAAAGATGACATGTTCCCTCTCAGAACCATGAGCCTTCTTGAGAGAAGCTCCAGTTTGCAAGAAGCTTATACCAAAACTTGTTCGAAATCAGCCCAGTTTTTTACCACAGCATGTTAGTGCCATGACATGACACCATGCCAAGTTTCATGATTTCGAGGCTAGTTTTTGGATTTACATGAATTTAAAAACCAAGTTTCTTGATGTTCTCAGCCGAGTCACGACACCCAGATGTTTGAATTTCATTCCCATTTCTTCCATGGGACCTAGAAATTCACCCAAGGACACGCATGTGATTTTTCAACCAAATTTGGTGCAGCGGAGCATGTGCTTGTAGTTCAAATTTGGACTATGCACATTAAATGTCCAGAAACTCAATTAATGTATAAGAAAGGCCAAATGAACCCGAAATAATTCCAAAATTTAATAGGGCACTCATATAGTTCTATGTTGCCTCTGTAAAGAAAATTAGGGGGAGGCAGCGTATATCGTTTTGCACACAAAGGTGACACGTTCCCTCACGGAGCCACGAGGCTTGTTGAGAGAATCTCCGGTTTTGCAAGAAACTTATACCAAAACCTGTCCCAATTCAGCCAAAAATTATACATATGAAAACAGGGTTTAGATTATCCCAAACATCTCGCTACCTGGACCAATGCACTCTGATTTGAATTCAACATAAAATGGATGCAAATATTTGAATTGGAGATCGTATGGTACATGTAGTTCATAGTGAAATATGATTACTGCTATATGCATGTTTTCTGTTATCAAGATAATATTTAAATGATTGTATAATTTGACAACAATCGTATTCAAATAAGGAAAATTGATTCAAATTTAGTCCATATGGTAGACGACAATATATATTTTCATAGGGTGGAGTAAAATGTTCATAAATGATGGAAGATCAAAATGTAGGACTACATCCATTATAAACCGCAAGGTCACCTAACGATATATTCGAATTCAACATAACATGGATTCAAAAATTGAAATTCGAGATCTTGGCATCTGTAATCATATAAAAAGGGACATGCATCTTTGTTTTTGGTGGGAATTGATTTGTTTTTTGTTGTTGTTGAGGGAAGTGCGAATCGATTTGGTACTGTACAGGGTAATCTTGTTCTCCCGATTTTTTTACATTTTTCTTGTAGTTTTTTCAATGGCATTTATAGCAATATAGTAAAGGGGGACATGACTCTCTTGTGTCTTGTATGAATTGTTTTTTGTACACGTTAAGTTTGTTCTGACGAAGAAGGAATCTGCACCTTGTTATCCTGAAATTTTCAAGCTCGAGTATCTTTTGTCTCATCTACTTTGAAACTCCCGCCTATTCAACCCGCACCGCGCCTTGTTATCCCGAAATTTCAATGCGCGCGAAAACTCCCTCCTCATCCGAAATCGGTCCCGCAGCCCAGACATGCAAAATCCCCCTTCTACCCCTCAGCCGGAAATGACGGCTCGACGTCGCGGTGTCAAAACTGGTGGGGGTACGCTGGTAACTTACCCTACATTTCGGACAAGCGCGTCCCTAAGCCATGGCTCCCCCTACCTTCCCCTTCGTCCCCCCATTCGTACACTGAGGCCGCCAAAACCCGCAAAAACACACGCTCCTCCGTCGGCCTCCCGACCGCCGCCCAGCCGGAGACTCTTCCCCGACGATGTCATCCACCGCAACAGCTCGCCGTCCCTCATCCACCGCACCGGATGAGGATCCGTCATCGATCTCGTCGTCCCGCTGGATTAGCCGCCCCGTCCTCCACCTCCAAGGAGTTGCCCCGATGTTCACCTCGTCTATCACGCCAGCTCCATCCCCACAGCGCCGTCTTGACCTGCCCCACCAGAACTGCAACACCCTCACCAATTCCTCGGATGAAGCCGAGGCCAACTCAGCGCCACCAAGGAGGTTCTGCAGTCACTGCTGCATTTTATCTTTTATTTGATCTCACGGTGTTGCCGGTGCTCGATACCGAGCAACCATGGCGGGTCTCCATCGACGGCGCCATCGCTAGCCACTTCATCCATGGCGTCTCTCCCCCATGTTGTTGCTTCCTCGGCGACGACTTCCACACCGGCACTAGCTGCGGCTGCTTGATACATCTCCAACCTATCTATAATTTTTTATTGTTCCATGCTATTATATTACCCGTTTTGGAAGTTTATGGGCTTTATTATAAACTTTTATATTATTTTTGGGACTAACCTATTAACCGGAGGCCAAACCAAATTGCTGTTTTCTTGCCTATTTCAGTGTTTCGAAGAAAAGAAATATCAAACGGAGTCCAAACGGAATGAAACCTTCGGTAGAGTTATTTTTGGAACGGAAGCAATCCAGGAGACTTGGAGTATACGTCAGCGAAGCTTCATGGTGGCCACGAGGCAGGGAGGCGCGCCTGCCCCCCTGGGCGCGCCCCCACCCTCGTGGCCCCCCTGACCGACTTCTTTCGCCTATATATGTCCATATACCCTAAAAACATCAGGGAACAGAATAGATCGGGAGTTCCGCCGCTAGAAGCCTCCGTAGCCACCGAAAACCAATCTAGACCTGTTTCGGCACCCTGCCGGAGAGGGCAATCCCTCTCCGGTGGCCATCTTCATCACCCCGACGCTCTCCATGACGAGGAGGGAGTAGTTCATCCTCTGGGCTGAGGGTATGTACCAGTAGCTATGTGTCTGATCTCTCTCTCTCTCTCTCTCTCTCGTGTTCTTGAGGTGATACGATCTTGATGTATCGCGAGCTTTGCTATTATAGTTGGATCTTATGATGTTTCTCCCCCTCTACACTCTAGTGATGAATTGAGTTTTCCCTTTGAAGTTATCTTATCGGATTGAGTCTTTAAGGATTTGAGAACACTTGATGTATGTCTTGCATGTGCTTATCTGTGATGACAATGGGATATCACGTGATCCACTTGATGTATGTTTTGGTGATCAACTTGCGAGTTTCGTGACCTCGTGAACTTATGCATAGGGGTTGGCACACGTTTTCATCTTGACTCTCCGGTAGAAACTTTGGGGCACTCTTTGAAGTTCTTTGTGTTGGTTGAATAGATGAATCTGAGATTATGTGATGCATATCGAATAATCATACCCACGAATACTTGAGGTGTCATTGGAGTATCTAGGTGACATTAGGGTTTTGGTTGATTTGTGTCTTAAGGTGTTATTCTAGTACAAACTCTTGAATAGATCGATCAGAAAGAATAACTTTGAGGTGGTTTCGTACCCTACAATAATCTCTTCGTTTGTTCTCTGCTATTAGTGACTTTGGAGTGACTCTTTGTTGCATGTTGAGGGATAGTTATATGATCCAATTATGTTATTATTGTTGAGAGGACTTGCACTAGTGAAAGTATGAACCCTAGGCCTTGTTTCCTAGCATTGCAATACCATTTGTGCTCACTTTTATCATTAGCTACCTTGCTGTTTTTATATTTTTAGATTACAAAAACCTATATCTACCATCCATATTGCACTTGTATCACCATCTCTTCGCCGAACTAGTGCACCTATACAATTTACTATTGTATTGGGTGTGTTGGGGACACAAGAGACTCTTTGTTATTTGGTTGCAGGCTTGTTTGAGAGAGACCATCTTCATCCTACGCCTCCCACGGATTGATAAACCTTAGGTCATCCACTTGAGGGAAATTTGCTACTGTCCTACAAACCTCTGCACTTGGAGGCCCAACAACGTCTACAAGAAGAATGTTGTGTAGTAGACATCACTGCTTCGGCTCTCGCTCGCTCCCGCTGTTGCTGCTGCTATTGCTCCGGCTCTCGCTCGCGCTGCGGCTCTGTTCTTGTTGTCGGTCGTGCTGCTGGACTCATCTTGCTTTCGTTCGTGTTGCTGCTCTGCTCTGCTATTGCTGCCGGTCGCGTTGCTGCTCTACTCTTGCTCTGATTTGTGATACTGCTCTTTCTCTCGCACATGTTGCTGCTGCTGCACGACATCCGGCAGCTACATGAGTTGCTGCTTTAGCACACGCTCACGGTGCTGCTACACGACTTGTTGTCTGCTAGTGTGTTCCCTCCTTGAGCGTCTGCTGATTTAGATGACTGATTCTCTGCTACTAGTGCTCGAACGCCCTAAACATTTATTGTAATGCTCCGCTACTAGTTCAATCAGTTTCGACAGTAAAATTCAATTTTGTCTATAAAGTTTAGTTTCTTTAGTTAAGTCCAGAGTGAACAGTATTTACAGCATCTATCGGAGCGGCCGTGGTGATGCTGATGCGTTTTACATCTAGCACTTTTTGGTGATGTATTTTACATCATCTATTGCAGATGATATTAGAGTCCCACTTCAGATTAATGTTGTATGTCTTGTCCTTCTTTAGCCTCGCCGCCGTACACCTCACCGGAGCTGCTCCAACGATGGAACTGTCCATCACAGTGGATCAGTACCCTTGACACCATTTCAAGAGGCCTCAGATCTTATTCCCCGCCTCCGACAGTCACACCAGCATCACCATCCTCCACGTCCAACCCAATGATGCTGAGGTCGACAAGGCTATGCCAAAGAGGTTGTACAGTCATCTCATCACTTTGTTACTCTGCATTCATGTCGGTCCCTCAAGGATCCTTTGCTATGGAACTACTATGGTACTACTATTCATGCATTTGGTTAGAAGGAGTGGAGCAAAGCAAAACTAGAGGATTTTTTCCTTTAGTGTCTCTTTCAAAGAAAAAAACATAGGAATTTTAATATCCACTTGGATGTCCTTTTCAAATTAATATGCATGAAGAACAGGACTAATTGCATTACTGGCATAATAAGATTCTTATTTTTTCAGTTTCACGTAGTTTGACTTTAATTTGACCATGTTTCTCCATTCCTATGCTCTTCCAATTCATGTGAACCAAACACCCAGGCTGACAAAAATCCTATGTTTCCAAATGCTCTATTTTGCGCGTGCATTCCTACCCCATTCCTGTGTTTTTCCTGTCCCGGTGTTTATAGAATCCTCCAAATCTAAGGAGCCCTTACAGATTTACTTCATTTTCAGATAGGCGTCAAAGAAAACTCTGTGTGTTATGTCCTGCTCCTGCCGTGCCGCCATCCACCCCACCTGAGGTGCACCATCGATAGAAGTGTTCACTGCAACAGAGATTCCCCCTGCAGACTTTCTTTCGCTACCACAGATCATCTTCCCCATTGTCGGCAGCCACACCAACTGCATTACCATCATCGACTGAGCAGATGAACCTAGGACTACACAGTTCCAGAAGAGAGGTCACAGTCTTTCATGTTTGCTTATGTTATACATCGGTTATTATTACCTGCTACTTTATTGTTCAAACTTGAGTTTTAAAATTCCCGTGGGTCTCATATCGAGGCAGCAACGAATAGTATCTATCTACTATCTGGTTCATGTTGGGTGGGCAACAAACAGTAGATGATCCATTGTCTTTCTTTTTAAACTGAAGCTATAATCTACCTGCTATCATTAGTTTTGGATCTATCCACTCGTTTGCTACCATCAGTCTTGATTTCTGCATGCACCCCTTAGGCCTTACAAAATCTAACTATTTTTTTATTATGCATGTCAGTTATTGTACACAACCGTACTGAACATGTAGAGAAAAAGAGAAGACCGTTGCGTGGGAATATAATGTCATGCAAACGCCGCTCCATGGTGGGTGAAGTGGGCCCCCCTCCCGCCATTCCAGATTGTATTCTAGAGGAAGATAACTGTTTAGATGGGGATTCAGAGGGAGCCGACCACTCCTATTTACCACCTGAGGTGTCTTCTCTAACCTGGCATGCTGATGTTGGTCATATCATGCATATGGCGCCTCGCATTGCTTACATTATACATCTTATATGTCATCAGCTTAGTTTAGATTTGGTTTGTGTGAATGCCACCTGTTTGGTTTCTATATCATACTCCCACCGTTCCTAAATATTTGTCTTTTTAGAGATCTCAACAAGTGACTAGATATGGAGCAAAATGAGTGAATCTACAATCTAAAATATGTCTATATACATCTGTATGTGGTAGTCCATTTGAAATATCTAAAAAGACAACTATTTAGGAATGGAGGGAGTATATGGGAATTATGCAATGCCATCTTCTTTAGCCAGGCATCATATACGTGAATCATGCAATGTCATCTTGTTTAGCCAGTCATCGTATATGTGAATTGTATCATGCCATATTTTTTCAAAATGTATTCCATTTGTCAACAATGTGTATACATTCATCTACTCTTCCTGTCCATCAGCCATATCAGTCGGTCATGGGAAAATATGGAGTGAAAACAAGGTCTTCTGAGCACTCAATGCTACCTGTCGATGCAGATTTCTTGCTGCTTATAGATAGCTCCTCAAAGGAGGATCCAGAGATAGATGACCAGTCATATCCCCCCCCCCCCCCGAGGTGCATGCTCTAACTTGGCAGGGTTATATTTCTCATATCATGCATATGGTGTCTTGCATTGCCATGCCATCTCCTTAGATTAGACATGCTTTGTGTGAATGCCTCCTGTTTGCTTTCTATATCAGATATGTGAATTATGCAATGCCATGCTTTTCAGCCAGTTATCATATATGTGAATTATGCACCACCATGTAGCTAGGCATCATATATGTGAATTATCTCAGGCCATCTTTTTTTTCATTACGTATTCCATATGTAGACAATCTATGTATATTGAACTACTCTTCATGTGTATCCACCATTTGAGCCGGTTATGGGAAAATAAGGAGTGAAAACAAGGTATTCAAAGCAGGCAATGGTATCTGTTGAAGCATATATCTCAATGGTTACAGGGAGCTCCTCAGAGGAGGATTCAGAGAGAGATGACCAGTCCTATATCCCACCTGAGGTGTATGCTCTAAGTTTCAATGTTTATATTAATCATAGCATGCATATGGTGTCTTGCATTTCTTAGTTTAGACATCATATGCACAATATTGAGTTCCATGTTCTTAGTTTAGAGATCGAACATCCGAGTGCCAGCTGCTTTGTATATGAATCAATTATGTCAATTATATCATGCCATCCTGTATACTTAGACAACATGTATGTGAATTATTTCATCCCAACCTATTTTAGAAGGACATCATATAGTTTTGTCATGTCATCCTGTTTAGATACTCATCATATGTTGAATTATGCCATTATATCCTGTTAAGTTATCCATCATATATCTGAAACTGTGTCATGCTATCCTGTTTAGTTAGGCATCATATATGTGAAATTGTGTCATGATGTCATGTTTGGTTAGACAACATATATGTGAATTACCACATCTGTCTATCATACAACGTCTGTATGTTCAATTTCTTTTCTTGTTTATTAGCCATTTGAATTGGAGGGGGTGATGGCAGTATCTAAGGGAGCAAAAACCCATTCTTCACAAAAGACAGTGCTACCCGTCGATGTAGATAGACCCATGGTTGTACTGGCCCACAAACTAGCCCCACCACACATAATCGAGACTCTTCCAGATTGCACACTTACACCGTTGGGCAGAGAACCAACTACAACCCATCTAACCCCAACCCAGGCAGATAGTAACCCACTTCTACTTGACAAAGCACCATGTCCACCACAAAGTACCCCCACACGAGCAGTTTGTAAAGCAACTCAGTGCCCAAAGCATGAAGACCACCACAGCGAACCCATACTCCACGTTTAAAGCAGAACAGCAACTATTCTCAGGTCAGATTCTGTAGCTATGGTCCATAATCCTTTGCTGTTGCATTACTGTATTTACTCATACCAACTACTTTCGAATTTGAAGGATCCAATTGAAACTACAATGGCACAACATGTATGTTTTAAACCTATTTCTTTAACTGGATTGCTGTTCTAACTTCTTGCTCTATGTTGATTTCAGTTTCAGTTGTATAAACAGTTATGTTCTCATGTGATGCACATTACAAGTGTTGCCAATGCCGCTATGTCTTAAAAATATATGAGTTGAACCGTGTCTCTATCTTGATTTGGCAACATAAACTAGAATGATATGGACAATACAGTGACCATAGTACATAGATATATGTTTGTTTCATGCTGTTATCCTGTCCACCTTACTACTGAACCAGTTTACCGAAATGAGTTTTGTATACTACATGTTAAACCTGCGATGTGTCTGCTTGTTTCTCTTGTAGTATGCGCACAGAATATTGGAGAAGAGCACCCCACTATGCAATGGTAGAGAAAGTAATGCAGATAAGGTTCAAGATAGTGAAACAACCCTGTTGGTTTCCAATAAAGGTGATAAAAATGATCTTGTAGACAGTGAGAAAACCACACAGTCCCGCGTTGATGTAGTGTTCGAGTTATTGGCCAGTACCGCTGGCACAAGCTCTTCGAACTTGCTTCCTGAATCACTTTGGCTTCTTCAGTCTCAGCTACAAGCTGAAAGGCATTAGTCAGCTATGCTGCGGCAAGAAGCCGAAGGAATGAGGAAGTCCCTGCAAAATTTAGATGCATACTTTCTTGTGCAATAGCATGTGTTGGAGGATTTAAGCGCCAAACAAGAGAAAGTTAATAAGTTGCTAAGCATCTTGCCAGCATTATGGGTACCCAGGATATTGTTTCTTGAGCTCTTCTGAAGTGGTTTCAGTTCTGGACTTGTTTTGCTGCGGCGTTTATTTGCACTGGTCGCCAACTTTGACAACCAGTGTATATGATATGCTGCTTTGTTCCCTATATTTGCACTGCTGGCGAACTTTGATGCCCAGTGAATGTAATATGTGTAATAGCCATGATAGCCTAGCGTAAGTTGCTTGCTTATTTATTTCCTTGTTTTCTTGTTTATTTGTTTTCTTGTAGTCAGTGCAGTTCTTTTTCCATGGTTTGCTAGTGGCCGCAATAACCGATTTTTAAAACTAGGCCACAATAACCATGGGCTACATATTTACTGTAGTTACCATGGGCCTCCTACGGGCCTTAGAAACAATGTGCCTTCTAAGGGCCATAGAAACAATGGGCTTTCTATGGGCCATAGCAGCAATGGGCCTTCTACGGGCCGTATGATCGATCGGCCAAAGATGGGCCAACAACGGACCGCGTTATGGGCCTTAAATGGGCTAGAGTTGGAATGGTCCGTTCATGGGCCGACCATAACGGGCCGTCGTTAATCGGCCATATTTGATGACGCTATGAAAATGGCCTAACGGATTAACGGGCCAGAAACGGGCCGACTGTAACCACGGGCTGAATTTGGCCCACCATCAGAAAAGGCCAGTAACAGGCCGTAAGTAACTGAATGCTGGAAATGAGCCCAAGAATAAATGGGCCCTGAGAAGGCCTAAAGATAACATGGGCTTGAAAGGGCCCATTGGAATAATGGGTCGTTAATGGGTATAAAGCGATGTACTATTCATTACGGGCCAGTTTCAGCACGGGCCGTTAATGGGCCAAGAGTTACAAAGTGCCTCATATGGGCCAAAAGACACCATGGGCCAGCCATGGGCCAGAAGTTACAACGGGCTGGAATCATATTGGACAGCCCAGATGACGCTACTGGGCCTAATTCTAATAGGCCGTAATGGGCCCTAGGTTAGTGGGCTGTAAATGGGCTATGTGCGAACAGGCTGTTAACAGGCTTTCCATGGGCCGGCCTGCTATCTTTTGACCAAGTCAATCGGGCTGACCTTTTCACATGAATGGGCCTCTGTTGGGTCGTGCCATGTCTTTGTGTATCATTGGCGCATTCTGTCCAATGAGCGGATGATATGTGTCCCAACGATGAGCCGACATGTGTTCCTCCAGCCAATGATAATTTTGCACGTGGAAAATCCCCATTGGTCCAGGCTATTAACGGGTTATCGGATACAAACTGGAACCCAATAGCTTAACGGCGACCCGCTACGGTAGATGCCACATGTTGGTCACCCTTGACGAAAGCACTTCTTTGACGCGCGATTTATCGTCATGGAAGTGGACACTTCCATGATGATAATTTTGGTAATGTCATGGAACACTTCTACGAAAGCACATGTATGACTATCTTGATTCTGTCATAAAATCGTCATGGATGTACATGCATGACAGAAAACGTGACCTACTATGACAAACACGTATCATCATGGAAGTGTATTTTTTTTGTAGTGCATGGCTAGCCGTATCCACGGTTCCCCTCCATACCAACACTTTCCAAGGAATTTATTATTTGACAACATAAAGTAAATTCATTTTCCATTTCAGGACTAGGCATCCCTAATACATTTTCCTTACTCTCGTGAAATGACAAGTGAATAAACACTCATCATGAGAATAACACATCTAGCATGGAAAATATTATCCACCCCTCACCGCTCCGCGAGCGGAACGAACACACAAAAGAGAAGTTTATTTTGAAAATTAGAGATGGCACATACAAATTTGCTTAGAACGGCAAGATAATACCGCATATAGGTATATATAGTGGGCTCATGTGGCAAAACTAGTTTAAAGGTTTTTGGATGCACAAGTAGAGATCATACTTAGTGCAAAATGAAGGTTAGCAAAAGATTGAGGAGCGACCAACCAAGAAAGGAATAATCTCATAAGAGAGCATTAAGCATAATTAACACCGAATAATGCACCACAAGTAGGATAAAATTTCATTGCATAATTATTGACTTTCGTGCTTGCATAGGGAATCACAAACCTTAACTCCAATATTCTTGCTAAATCATAATTACTCATCAACACAACTCACCTATCACATCATCATATCTCAAAACTATTACTAAGAATCAAGTTTATTTTGTCCAATGATCTTCATGAAAGTTTTTATTATACCCTTCTTGGATATCTATCACTTTGGAACTAATTTTCATATGTCTCTTTTGATAAGCTCAAACAAATATAAGTGAAGATCATGAGCATAATTTTTTTATTTCTCTCAAATTAATTTAAGTGAAGAAAGAGAGAATTTCTTGAAAATTTTACTAACTCCCAAATAAATCTAAGTGAAGCAAGAGAGCATTTCTTCAAAAATACAAAAGCACACCATGCTAAAAAAGATATAAGTGAAGCACTAGAGCAAGTCCATAGCTCATAAAAGATTTAAGTGAAGCATAGATAGCAATTCTAACAAGTCATGACATAATTTTGGCTCTCTCTAATAGGTGTGCCCAGAAAGGAATCAATACTTAAAACAAAAAATAAAACAATCAAAGACTCATATCATACAAGACGCTCCAAGCAAAACACATAGTATGTGATGAATAAAAATAAAGCTTCGAGTAAAATACCGATGGTTGTTAGAAGAAAGAGGGGATGCCACTCGGTGGCACCCCCAAGCTTAGTTGCTTGCTCTCTTTTGGATAATAGCGGGGGATGCCGGGGCATCCCCAAGCTTAGGCTCTTCTTACTCCTTATTCCTTCATCCATCGTAAGATAACCCAAAACATGAAAACTTCAATCACACAAAACTCAACAAAACCTTCGTGGGATCCGTTAGTATAAGAAAATAAATCACTACTATAAGTGTTGTATCAAACCAATTCATATTTTTTTTATTTCATTATATTTAATGTGTTCCAACTTTTATATGGAAAAAACTCATCAAAGAAAACCATAGAGCCATCAAAACAAGCACACAACGCAAAGAAAACAGAATCTGTCAAAAACAGAACAGTCTGTGGCAATTTGGAGGTTTCGAGTACTTCTGTAACTCAAAAAATTCTGAAAAATTAGGAAGACCTGAGAAATTTGTATGTTGATCTAATGCAAAAGGAATGGGTATTTTATTTCTCTCTGTTTAAAAATTAGAATTATTTTGGTGAGTGCAAAAGTTTTAGTTTTTTCAGCAAGATCAAACAACTATCACCCAAGAAGATCCTGACGGCTTTACTTGGCACAAACACTAATTAAAACACAAAAACACAATCATAACAGTAGCATAATTTTGCTAACACTCAATAACAGAAAGCAAAAGCAAAAGTAAATTTTATTCATTGGGTTGCCTCCCAACAAGCTCTATCGTTTTACGCCCTTAGCTAGGCATAAGATTTCAAGGATGCTCACATGAAAGATAGTAATTGAAACACGAAGAGAGAATCATGTAGAATGTGAGAAACACATTTAAGTCTGACATACTTCCTATGCATAGGAATTTTATAAGCAAACAAATTATCAAGGCAAGCAAAAACTAGCAAATGCAAGGAAGAAGAAAGAAACAATAGCAATCTCAACATGACGAGAGGTAATTTAGTAACATGAAAATTTATACAACCATATTTTCCTCTCTCATAATAATTACATGTAGGATCATACTCAAATTCAACAATATAGCAACCATATAAAATTTTCTTTTCATGATCCACATGCATAAAAGTCTGATAATCTTCCAACATAGTGGGATTAACATCAAATAAAGTCATGACCTCTGCAAGCTCACTTTCAATATTATTGCAAACATATTCATCATGAGGCTTAAATAAACTATCAAGATCATAAGAATCATCATCACCCCAATCATGATCATTGCAATAAGTAGCGGACATAATAAAACAAGCATCCCCGAGCTTGGGGTTTTGCATATCACTAACACAATTGACATTAATAGAATTTATAATAACATCATTGCAATCATGCTTTTCATTCAAGGCGCTATCATGAATTACTGTTGGGGAACGTAGCAGAAATTCAAAAAATTTCCTACGTGTCACCAAGATCTATCTATGGAGAAACCAGCAACGAGGGGAAGGAGAGTGCATCTACATACCCTTGTAGATCGCTAAGCGGAAGCGTTCAAGAGAACGGGGTTGAAGGAGTCATACTCGTCGTGATCCAAATCACCGGAGATCCTAGTGCCGAACGGACGGCACCTCCGCGTTCAATACACGTACAGCCCGGTGACGTCTCCCATGCCTTGATCCAGCAAGGAGAGAGGGAGAGGTTGAGGAAGACTCCATCCAGCAGCAGCACAACGGCGTGGTGGTGGTGGAGGAGCGTGGTACTCCAGCAGGGCTTCGCCAAGCACCGCAAGAGACGAGGAGGGAGAGGGGTAGGGCTGCGCCAAGAAGGAGAAGAACTCGTGTGTCTTGGGCAGCCCAAACCTCAAGTATATATAGGGGAGGGGAGGGGCTGCGCCCCCACCTAGGGTTCCTCCCTAGGGGTGGCGGCAGCCCCCAGATCCCATTTGGGTGGCGGCCAGGTGGAGGGGAGAGGGAGGCGCACCAGGCATGGGCCCTAAGGCCCATCTTCCCTTAGGGTTTGCCCCCCTCCTCCCCTTAGGCGCCTTGGGCCCTTGTGGGGGGGGGGCGCACCAGCCCACCTGGGGTTGGTCCCCTCCCACACTTGGCCCATGCAGACCTCCGGGGCTTGTGGCCCCACTTGGTGGACCCCTGGGACCCTCCCGGTTGTCCCGGTACGTTACCGATAAACCCCGAAACTTTTCTGGTGACCAAAACAGGACTTCCCATATATAAATCTTTACCTCCGGACCATTCCAGAACTCCTCGTGACGTCCGGGATCTCATCCGGGACTCCGAACAACATTCGGTAACCACGTATATCTATTCCTTATAACCCTAGCGTCATCGAACCTTAAGTGTGTAGACCCTACGGGTTCGGGAACCATGCAGACATGACCGAGATAACTCTCCGGTCAATAACCAACAGCGGGATTTGGATACCCATGTTGGCTCCCACATGTTCCACGATGATCTCATCGGATGAACCACGATGTCAAGGACTTAATCAATCCCGTATACAATTCCCTTTGTCTAGCGGTATGATACTTGCCCGAGATTTGATCATCGGTATCCCGATACCTTGTTCAATCTCGTTACCGGCAAGTTTCTTTACTCGTTCCATAACACATCATCCCGTGATCAACTCCTTGATCACATTGTGCACATTATGATGATGTCCTACCGAGTGGGCCCAGAGATACCTCTCCGTTTACACGGAGTGACAAATCCCAGTCTCGATTCGTGCCAACCCAACAGACACTTTCGGAGATACCTGTAGTGTACCTTTATAGCCACCCAGTTACGTTGTGACTTTTGGCACACCCAAAGTATTCCTACGGTATCCGGGAGTTGCACAATCTCATGGTCTAAGGAAATGATACTTGACATTAGAAAATCTTTAGCATGCGAACTACACGATCTTGTGCTATGCTTAGGATTGGGTCTTGTCCATCACATCATTCTTCTAATGATGTGATCCCGTTATCAATGACATCCAATGTCCGTGGTCAGGAAACCGTAACCATCTATTGATCAACGAGCTAGTCAACTAGAGGCTTACTAGGGACATGGTGTTGTCTATGTATCCACACATGTATCTGAGTTTCCTATCAATACAATTCTAGCATGGATAATAAACGATTATCATGAACAAGGAAATATAATAATAACTAATTTATTATTGCCTCTAGGGCATATTTCCAACAGTCTCCCACTTGCACTAGAGTCAATAATCCAGTTCACATCGATATGTGATTAACACTCAAGGTCACATCCCCATGTGACTAACACCCAAAGAGTTCTGGGTTTGATCATGTTATGATTGTGAGAGAGGTTATAGTCAACGGGTCTGAACCTTTCAGATTCGTGTGTGCTTTACAAATCTCTATGTCATCTCCTAGATGCAGCTACCACGTTCTATTTGGAGCTACTCCAAATAACTGTTCTACTATACGAATCCAGTTTACTACTCAGAATAATCTGGATTAGTGTCAAAGTTTGCATCGGCGTAACCCTTTATGACGATCTCTTTTACCACCTCCATAATCGAGAAAATTCCTTAGTCCACTAGTTACTAAGGATAACTTTGACCGCTGTCATGTGATCCATTCTCGGATCACTCTTGTACCCCTTGACTGACTCATGGCAAGGCACACTTCAGGTGCGGTACACAGCATAGCATACTGTAGAGCCTACGTCTAAAGCATAGGGGACGACCTTCGTCCTTTCTCTCTATTCTGCCGCGGTCAGGTTTCGAGTCTTACTCAATGTTCACACCTTATAACACAGCCAAGAACTCCTTCTTTGCCGATCCATTTTGAACTCCTTCAAAATCTTGTCACGGTATGTATTCATTTGAAAGTACTATTAAGCGTTTTGATCTATCCTTATAGATCTTAATGCTTAATACTCAAGTAGCCTAATCCAGGTTTTCCATTGAAAAACACTTTTCAAATAACTCTGCATGCTTTCCAGAAATTCTACATCATTTCCGATCAACAATATGTTAACAACATATACTCATCGGAAATTCTATAGTGCTCCCACTCACTTCTTTGGAAATACAAGTTTCTCATAAACTTTGTATAAACCCAAAATCTTTGATCATCATCAAAGCGTATATTCCAACTCCGAGATGCTCACTCCAGTCCTTAGAAGGATTGCTGGAGCTTTGCATACTTATTAGCATCTTTCAGGATTGAAAAAACCTTCCGGTTGTATCACATACAACCTTTCCTCAAAAATCATCGAGGAAACAATGTTTTGACATCCTATCTGCAAGATTTCATAAATAATGCAGTAGTCGCTAATATAATTCCAACAGACTCTTAGCATCGCTATGAGTGAGAAAGTCTCATCGTAGTCAACTCCTTGAACTTGTCGGAAAACATCTTTACGACAAGTCGAGCTTTCTTAATGGTGATACTTACCATCATTGTCCGTCTTCCTTTTAAAATCCATCTGTACTCAATAGCCTTACGACCATCGAGCCGTTCTGCCAAAGTCTACACTTTGTTTTCATACATGGATCCTCTCTTGGATTATATGGCCTCGAGCCTTTTTGGAATCCAGGCCCACCATCGCTTCTCCATAGCTCGTAGGTTCATTGTTGTCTAGCAACATGACTTCCAAGACAGGATTACGTACCACTCTGAAGTAGTACGCATCCTTGTCATCCCACGAGGTTTGGTAGTGACTTGATCAGAAGTTTCATGATCACTATCATAAGCTTCCACTTCAATTGGTGTAGGTGCCACAGGAACAACTCCCTGTGGCCTGCCACACACTAGTTGAAGAGACGGTTCAATAACCTCATCAAGTCTCCACCATCCTCCCACTCAATTCTTTCGAGAGAAACATTTCCCTCGAGAAAGGACCCGATTCTAGAAACAATCCCTTATTGCTTTCGGATCTGAGACAGGAGGTATACCCAACTGTTTTGGGTGTCCTATGAAGATGCATTTATCCGCTTTGGGTTCGAGCTTATCAGCCTGAAACTTTTCACATAAGCGTCGCAGCCCCAAACTTTTAAGAAATGACAGCTTAGGTTTCTCTAAACCATAGTTCATACGGTGTCATCTCATCGGAATTACATGGTGCCCTATTTAAAGTGAATGTGGTTGTCTCTAATGCCTAACCCATAAACTATCATGGTAATTCGATAAGAGACATCATGGTATGCATCATATACAATAGGGTGCAGTTATGATGTTCGGACACACCATCACACTATGGTGTTCCAGGCTGTATTAGTTGTGAAACAATTTCCACAATGTTTTAATTTTGTGCCAAACTCGTAATTCAGATATTCATCTCTATGATCATATCATAGATCTTTTATCCTCTTGTCATGACGATCTGTCAACTTCACCCTGAAATTACTTGAACCTTTCAATAATTCAGACTCGTGATTCATCAAGTAAATATACTCAACATCTACTCAAATCATCTGTGAAGTAAGAACATAACGATATCCACTACACGCCTCAGCACTCATTGGACTGCACACATCAAAATGTATTACTTCCAACAAGTTGCTTTCTAGTTCCATTTTACTAAAAACGAGGCTTTCAGTCATCTTGCCCATGTGGTATGATTTGCATGTCTCAAGTGATTCAAAATCAAGTGAGTCCAAACGGTCCGTTTGCATGGAGTTTCTTCATGCATATACATCAATAGACATGGTTCGCATGTCTCAAACTTTTCAAAAACAAGTGAGCCCAAAGATCCATCAACATGGAGCTTCTTCATGCGTTTTATACCGATATGACTTACGTGGCAGTGCCATAAGTAGGTGGTACTATCATTACTATCTTATATCTTTTGGCATGAACATGTGTATCACTACGATCGAGATTCAATAAACCATTCATTTTAGGTGCAAGACCATTGAAGGTATTATTCAAATAAATAGAGTAACCATTATTCTCCTTAAATGAATAACCATATTGCGATAGACATAATCCAATCATGTCTATGCTCAACGCAAACACTAATATCGATGGTAGAGGGAGCGTGCGATGCTTGATCACATCAAGCTTGGAAAAAACTTCCAACACATATCGCGAGCTCACCTTTAGCTAGTCTCCGTTTACTCCGCAACCTTTTATTTCGAGTTTACTAACACTTAGCAACCGAACCGGTATCTAATACCATGGTGCTACTAGGAGTACTAGTAAAGTACACAATGTATATCCAATATACTTCTATCGACCTTGCCAGCCTTCTCATCTACCAACTATCTAGGGTAATTCTGCTCCAGTGGCTGTTCCCCTTATTACAGAAGCACTTAGTCTTGGGTTTGGGTTCAACCTTGGGTTTCTTCACTAGAGCAGCAGCTGATTTGCCGTTTCATGAAGTATCCCTTCTTGCCCTTGCCCTTCTTGAAACTAGTGGTTTCACCAACCATCAACAATTGATGCTCCTTCTTGATTTCTACTTTTGTGGTGTCAAACATCGCGAATATCTCAAGGATCATCATATATGTCCTTGATATATTATAGTTCATCACGAAGCTCTAGCAGCTTGGTGGTAATGACTTCGGAGAAATATCACTATCTCATCTGGAAGATCAACTCCCACTCGATTCAAATGATTGTTGTACTGAGACAATCTGAGCACAAGCTCAACAATTGAGCTTTTCTCCCTTAGTTTGCGGGCTAAGAAAATCGTCGAAAGTCTTATACCTCTTGACGTGGGCACGAGCCTGAAATCCCAATTTCAGCCCTCAAAACATCTCATATGTTTCGCGACGTTTCAAAACCGTCTTCGGTGCCTCAACTCTAAACCGTTTAACTGAACTATCACGTAGTTATCAAAATGTGTATGTCGGATGTTCGCAACATCCACAGACGATGTTCGAGGTTTAGCACACTGAGCGGTGCATTAAGGACATAAGCCTTCTATGAAGCAATGAGGACAATCCTCAGTTTACGGACCTAGTCCGCATAATTGCTAGTATCAACTTTCAACTAAATTTTCTCTAGGAACATATCTAAACAGTAGAACTGAAGCCCGAGCTACGACATAATTTGCGAAGACCTTTTGACTATGTTTAGGATAATTAAGTTCATCTTATGAACTCCCACTCAGATAGACATCCCTCTAGTCATCTAAGTGATTACATGATCCGAGTCAACTAGGCCATGTCCGATCATCACGTGAGACAGACTAGTCAATATCGGTGAACATCTTCATGTTGATCGTATCTACCATACGACTCATGCTCGACCTCTCGGTCTCTTGTGTTCCGAGGCCATGTCTGTACATGCTAGGCTCGTCAAGTCAACCTAAGTGTTTTGCATGTGTTCCGAGGCCATGTCTGTACATGCTAGGCTCGTCAACACCCGTTGTATTCGAACGTAAGAATCTATCACACCCGATCATCACGTGGTGCTTCGAAACGACGAACTTACGCAACGGTGCATAGTTAGGGGGGAACACTTTCTTGAAATTTTAATGAGGGATCATCTTATTTACTACCGTCGTTCTAAGAAAATAAGATGTATAAACATGATAAACATCACATGCAATCAAATAGTGACATGATATGGCCAATATCATATTGCTCCTTTTGATCTCCATCTTCGGGGCTCCATGATCATCATCGTCACCGGCATGACACCATGATCTCCATCATCGTGTCTTCATGAAGTTGTCTCGCCAACTATTACTTCTACTACTACAGCTAACGGTTAGCAATAAAGTAAAGTAATTACATGACGTTTATGTTGACACACAGGTCATAAATAAATTAAGACAACTCCTATGGCTCCTGCCGGTTGTCATACTCATCGACATGCAAGTCGTGATTCCTATTACAAGAACATGATCATCTCATACATCACATATATCATTCATCACATTCTTCTTGGCCATATCACATCACATAGCATACCCTGCAAAAACAAGTTAGACGTCCTCTAATTGTTGTTTGCATGTTTTACGTGGCTGCTATGGGTTTCTAGCAAGAACATTTCTTACCTACGCAAAAAACCACAACATGATATGCCAATTGCTATTTACCCTTCATAAGGACCCTTTTCATCGAATCCGATCCGACTAAAGTGGGAGAGACAGACACCCGCTAGCCACCTTATGCAACTAGTGCATGTCAGTCGGTGCAACCAGTCTCACGTAAGAGTACGTGTAAGGTCGGTCCGGGCCGCTTCATCCCACAATGCCGCCGAATCAAGATTGGACTAGTAACAGTAAGCATATTGAACAAAATCAACGCCCACAACTACTTTGTGTTCTACTCGTGCATAGAAATTACACATAGATCTAGCTCATGATGCAACTTTTGGGGAACGTAGCAGAAATTCAAAAAATTTCCTACGTGTCACCAAGATCTATCTATGGAGAAAACAACAATGAGGGGAAGGAGAGTGCATCTACATACCCTTGTAGATCGCTAAGCGGAAGCGTTCAAGAGAACAGGGTTGAAGGAGTCGTACTCGTCGTGATCCAAATCACCGGAGATCCTAGTGCCGAACGGACGGCACCTCCGCATTCAACACACGTACAGCCCGGTGACGTCTCCCATGCCTTGATCCAGCAAGGAGAGAGGGAGAGGTTGAGGAAGACTCCATCCAGCAGTAGCACAACGGCGTGGTGGTGGTGGAGGAGCGTGGTACTCCAGCAGGGCTTCGCCAAGCACCGCAAGAGACGAGGAGGGAGAGGGGTAGGGCTGCGCCAAGAAGGAGAAGAACTCGTGTGTCTTGGGCAGCCCAAACCTCAAGTATGTATAGGGAAGGGGAGGGGCTGCGCCCCCACCTAGGGTTCCTCCCTAGGGGTGGCGGCAGCCCCCAGATCCCATCTGGGTGGCGGCCAGGTGGAGGGGAGAGGGAGGCGCACCAGGCATGGGCCCTAAGGCCCAGCTGCCCTTAGGGTTTGCCCTCCCTCCTCCCCTTAGGCGCCTTGGGCCCTTGTGGGGGGCGCACCAGCTCACCTGGGGCTGGTCCCCTCCCACACTTGGCCCATGCAGCCCTCCGGGGCTTGTGGCCCCACTTGGTGGGCCCCCGGGACCCCCCCCGGTGGTCCCGGTACGTTACCGATAAACCCCGAAACTTTTCCGGTGACCAAAACAGGACTTCCCATATATAAATCTTTACCTCCGGACCATTCCGGAACTCCTCGTGATGTCTGGGATCTAATCCGGGACTCCGAACAACATTCGGTAACCACGTATATCTATTCCTTATAACCCTAGCGTCATCGAACCTTAAGTGTGTACACCCTACGGGTTCGGGAACCATGCAAACATGACCGAGATAACTCGCCGGTCAATAACCAACAGCGGGATCTGGATACCCATGTTGGCTCCCACATGTTCTATGATGATCTCATCGGATGAACCACGATGTCAAGGACTTAATCAATCCCGTATACAATTCCCTTTGTCTAGCGGTACGATACTTGCCCGAGATTCGATCGTCGGTATCCCGATACCTTGTTCAATCTCGTTACCGGCAAGTCTCTTTACTTGTTCCATAACACATCATCCCGTGATCAACTCCTTGACCACATTGTGCACATTATGATGATGTCCTACCGAGTGGGCCCAGAGATACCTCTCCGTTTACACGGAGTGACAAATCCCAGTCTCGATTCGTGCCAACCCAACAGACACTTTCGGAGATACCTGTAGTGTACCTTTATAGCCACCCAGTTACGTTGTGACGTTTGGCACACCCAAAGTATTCCTACGGTATCCGGGAGTTGCACAATCTCATGGTCTAAGGAAATGATACTTGACATTAGAAAAGCTTTAGCATGCGAACTACACGATCTTGTGCTATGCTTAGGATTGGGTCTGGTCCATCACATCATTCTTCTAATGATGTGATCCCATTATCAATGACATCCAATGCCCATGGTCAGGAAACCGTAACCATCTATTGATCAACGAGCTAGTCAACTAGAGGCTTACTAGGGACATGGTGTTGTCTATGTATCCACACATGTATCTGAGTTTCCTATCAATACAATTCTAGCATGGATAATAAACGATTATCATGAACAAGGAAATTTAATAATAACTAATTTATTATTGCCTCTAGGGCATATTTCCAACAATTACTTCATAAATTTCTTCTTTTAGAACTTCATCAGAATTTTCAGATTCATTGATTTCAAGAAAAGCTTCGTAAAGATAAACTAGTGCACTCAAATCACTAGCAATTGGTTCATCATAATAGGATCTTTTAAAAAGATTAGCAAGTGGATGTGGATCCATAATAATAGATTTTTAGCAAGCGAATATGCAAGAAAATAGAAGACACATGGCAACACAAGCAAAGAGGCAACAAGATTGCAAACAAAAAGATAGATCTAACGAGAAAATGGCGAACGAAAAAGAGGGCAAATAAAACAGCAAAATTTTGAGAAGTGGGGGAGAGGAAAACGAGAGGAAAATGGAAAATAATGTAAATTGCGAGGAGATGAGATTTGTGATTAGGAACCTGGTATATGTTGAAGATGCTCCCCGGCAACGGCGCCAGAAATTCCTTTTGATGTCGCTTGAAGCTACGTCGGTATTTCCCCAAAGAGGAAGGGATGATGCAGCACAGCGGCGGTAGGTATTTCCCTCAGATATGAAACCAAGGTTATCGAACCAGTAGGAGAACTAAGAAACATAATGTAGAGATAGACCCCGTCGTTTTATCCTTAGTAGCAACGATACATATGTGTCGGTTCCCCTTCTGTCACTGGGATCAAGCACCGTAAGATCGAACCCATTACAAAGCACCTCTTCCCATTGTAAGATAAATAGATCAAGTTAGCCAAACAAAACCCAAATATCGGAGAATAAATACGAGGCTATAAGAGATCATGCATAAAAGAGATCAAAGAAACTCAAATACTTTCATGGATATAAAAAGACAGATCTGATCATACACACAAAGTTGATCGATCCTAACAAACACACAACAAAAGAGTTACATCATATGGATCTCCAAGAGACAATTGTATTGAGAATTAGCGAGAGAGAGAGAGAGAGAGAGAGAGGAAGCCATCTAGCTACTAACTACAGACCCGAAGTGAGGGAGTCCTGGATTAAGGGGTCCTCGGGCGTCCGGACTATGTAACATGGGGCGGACTAATGGGCTATGAAGATACAAGACAGAAGACTTCTTTCCGTGTCCGGATGGGACTCTCCTTTGCGTGGATGGAAAGCTTGGCGTCCCTCGAGAAACAGAATGGCTTTGTTTCATAATACAGGAAGGGATGAACATGAATGTCTTCATTCAAAGATAATGTCTTTCAAACACTGGCCCTCTACAATGCGGGATCCCTTCAGGACGTCATCAAAATACCGCTCGGGCGTGCAGTGCTCCTTGCCCGTGGGTGGTCCCTCGGTCGTGAGCATAATGGCGTCCATCTTCGCCCACTGCACCTTGACATGGGCGAAGGCCATCCGCGCACCTTCAATGCAGACCGATCGCTTGATGGCGTCAAGCCAAGGGCAGGCATTGACCAGCCGCTTCACGAGCCCGAAGTAGCTGCTGGGTATGGCGTCGGCAGGCCATAAACGGATTATCAAATCCTTCATGGCCAGTTCGGCCACCCTATGTAGTTCGGTCAGCTGTTTCAGCTTATCACTAAAGGGCACTGGATGCTCTAGTGCAAGGTATTGCGACCAGAACAGCTTCTCTGTTGAGCTCCCCTCTTCGGCTCGGAAGAGTTCCGCAGCATCGGCAACACTACGCGGCAGATCCGCAAACGCCCCTAGAGAACTCCAAATTCGGGTCAGTAAGAGGAACCTTTTCTTCACATACTTGCTCTGCATAATAAAGGCCTTAACCGCCGCAATTTTTTTGGCCTCCTGGATTTCCTGGAGGGCGCCCTGGGCTTTAACCCGGGCATCGTGCGTGCTTCGGCGAGCCTTGGCAAGTTCAGACTCTTGATCCGCAATATTGCGCTCCAAGGACTCACATTTCTTCACGGTGTCTTGGAGCTCCTACTGTACCTCACCAACCCTGGCCTCGTGTTTCTCGTGACTAGCTTGTTCCTTTGCTGCTCTCTCCCGGGCTTCGGCCAGCGCCTTCCTGAGGGTCTCCACCTCGGTCACCGCTCCTACAAAATATTATGGCACTATGTTCAAATTATTCATCCTTTCTCAACCTACACAAGGTCATTGCATACCTTGATGGTCTTCTAGCTGTTTTTCATGCGGCCGAGCTCTTCCTCGGTGCGCGGCCGAGCTCTTCCTCAGTCCGCTCCAGACTCTACTTAAGTCCGGAGACCTTAGCAGCATGAGAGGTCGCAACCAGCAAAGACGCCTGCTTATTCCCATAGATACGTATGGTTAGTCTCTTGCAAAAATGAAGTTGATCCTCTGTTCGACTTTTCTTTTCGAGCACCGGACAATGTCTCAGGGGCTACTATCTATACTATGATATTCCTTTTGCATAAATTGCATTTTCATACCTCAAAAGCATGTTAGAAGGCTTGTGCAGGCTTCGGTCAGTCCGCTCTTCGTGGATTGAATCCTCTCAACCACCGTACCCATGAGGGTACGGTGTTCCTCAACAATGGAAGCACTTCGCAGGGCTTCCAGTAGAGTATCCGGTGCCTCTGGATGGACAGAGGTCACCGGCGGAATCGGTGCACCTCCTTCTTTCGAAGGAGGCTGCTTGCTGGATTCCTGAGCCGAATAGGTCTCCGGAATTGTATTCGGCTGGGGACCGGATTGGATATGGCCCCCATCACCGGTCTCCCTGGGGATTAGCTCCCCCATGTGTCCGGAGGCCGAGGGGTCACCCTTTGGTGCCACCCTGACGGCCACCCGCGTCTCTCCCTAGCCTGGGGAGGTCGGGACAACACCTCGGTGTTATCCATGGCCTTGGGAGAAGAGGCCACCAGAAGGGACCCCTGTCCATCACCTTCGGATCCAGCGAATTCCCCGAAGATGAGGATTGCTCGAGGTCGGAACGAGCCGGACTGCAGCGCATGATTCAACATGTTAAAACTACGAAGTAAAGGAGCCGGATATGTGTGTGCGTCTTTGAGTACTTATGATTCGGCCAGGGGCTTATCCCGGGGGTGCCACTCGGAGCTGCTGCCGATGTCCCATGTGGAGTTGTCCGCGAGGTAAACCTTCCCTTCTTGGATGCCTCTTCCTCCAGATGCGTGGAGGCCGCCCTTTTCTCCCCCCCTCCGGGGGAGAATTGCTTTCCTCCTCCTCCTCCTCCTCGTCGTCCTCGGTGTGGGAGGAGTGGGTCTCAGCGTCTTCGGATAATTGGTCCGAAGTGCCCTTATGGCGGAGAGCACTCCTGGTCTTCTTGGCCTTCTTCTCCGGCGCTTGGTAGGGCACTGGAACCAGCATCTTCATCAGAAGAGGGATTGCTGGGTTTTCGGGCAGCGGAGCCGGACACTAGATCCGCTCCACCTTCTTTGTCCAGCCCTGAAAAAATAAATGGGGAAGCTTAGGCGTCTTCCTTGAGTATGCAAGTAAAGGATACACCTTGAAATACGAAAAACTTACCGAACTGGCGGGATGGGCCAGGTCGTGCTCGCGGTCCTCGGTCGTCGCCGACCACGTCTCGTTGGCCTTAAAGAGCACCTTCCAGATGTCTTCATGCGTAGTGCCGAAGAACTGTTGCAAGGTCTGGTGCTTGGTGATGACCCACAAGTGTAGGGGATCTATTGTAGGCTTTTCGATAAGTAAGAGTGTCGAACCCAATGAGGAGCAGAAGGAAATGATAAGCAGTTTTCAGTAAGGTATTCTCTACAAGCACTAAAATTATCGGTAACAGATAATTTTGTGATAAGGTAATTTGCAACGAGTAGCAAGTAATAAAAGTAAATAAGGTGAAGTGATGTATACTACACAACCTTCTTATTGTAAACATTGTTGGGCCTCCAAGTGTAGAGGTTTGTAGGACAGTAGCAAATTTCCCTCAAGTGGATGACCTAAGGTTTATCAATCCGTAGGAGGCGTAGGATGAAGATGGTCTCTCTTAAGCAACCCTGCAACCAAATAACAAAGAGTCTCTTGTGTCCCCAACACACCCAATACAATGGTAAATTGTATAGGTGCACTAGTTCGGCGAAGAGATGGTGATACAAGTGCAATATGGATAGTAGATAAAGGTATTTGTAATCTGAAATTATAAAAACAGCAAGGTAACAAATGATAAAAGTGAGCATAAACGGTATTGCAATGCGTTGAAACAAGGCCTAGGGTTCACACTTTCGCTAGTGTAAGTTCCCTCAACAATAATATCATAATTGGATCACATAACTATCCCTCAATAAGCAACAAAGAGTCACTCCAAAGTCACTAATAGCGGAGAACGAACGAATAGATTATGGTAGGGTACGAAACCACCTCAAAGTTATTCTTTCCAATCAATCCGTTGGGCTACTCCTATAAGTGTCACAAACAGCACTAGAGTTCATACTAGAATAACACCTTAAGACATAAATCAATCAAAACCCTAATGTCACCTAGATACTCCAATGTCACCTCAAGTATCCGTGGGTATGATTATACGATATGCATCACACAATCTCAGATTCATCTATTCAACCAACACAAAGGACCTCAAAGAGTGCCCCAAAGTTTCTACCGGAGAATCACGATGAAAACATGTGCCAACCCCTATGCGTAGGTTCATGGGCGGAACCCGCAAGTTGATCACCAAAACATACATCAAGTGAATCACGTGGTATCCCATTGTCACCACAGATACGCGTGGCAAGACATACATCAAGTGTTCTCAAATCTTTAAAGACTCGATCCAATAAGATAACTTCAAAGGGGAAACTCAATTCATTACAAGAGAGTAGAGGGGGAGGAGAAACATAAGATCCAACTATAATAGCAAAGCTGGCGATACATCAAGATCGTACCACCTCAAGAACATGAGAGAGAGAGATCAAACACATATCTACTGGTACATACCCTCAGCCCCGAGGGAGAACTACTCCCTCCTCATCATGGAGAGCACCGGGATGATGAAGATGGCCACCGGAGAAGGATTGCCCCCTCCGGCAGGGTGCCGGAATGGGTCTAGGTTGGTTTTCGGTGGCTACGGAGGCTTCTGGCGGCAGAACTCCCGATCTCTCGTGCTCACGGATGTTTTAGGGTATATGGAGATATATAGGCGGAAGAAGTACGTCAGGGGGGCCACGAGGGTGGAGGGCGCACCCAGGGGGGTGGGCGCGCCCCCCTACCTCGTGACCTACTCGCAGATCCCCCGACGTGCACTCCAAGTCTTCTGGGCTTCTTTCCTTCCAAAAATGAGTTCCGTGAAGTTTCAGGTCAATTGGACTCCGTTTGATTTTCCTTTTCTTCGAAACCCTAAAACAGGGTAAAAACAGAAACTGGCACTGGGCTCTGGGTTAATAGGTTAGTCCCAAAAATGATATAAAAGTGTATAATAAAGCCCATAAACATTCAAAACTGTAGATAATATAGCATGGAGCAATCAAAAATTATAGATACGTTGGAGACGTATCATGCAGCAAGATGGCCCAATCCTTTTTGTAGCAAAGGACAAGCCTGGACAAACTCTTATATGAAGGAAAGCGCTCCCGAGGACACATGGGAATTATCGTCAAGCTAGTTTTCGTCACGTTCATATGATTCGCGTTCAGTACTTTTATAATTTGATATGTGGGTGGACCGGTGCTTGGGTATTGTCCTTACTTGGACAAGCATCCCACTTATGATTAACCCCCATTGCAAGCATTCTCAACTACACCAGAAGTATTAAGGTAAACCTAGCCATAGCATGAAACATATGGATCCAAATCAGCCCCTTACGAAGCAACACATAAACTAGGGTTTAAGCTTCTGTCACTCTAGCAACCCATCATCTACTTATTACTTCCCAATGCCTCCCTCTAGGCCCAGATAATGGTGAAGTGTCATGTAGTGGACGTTCACATGACACCACTAGAGGGATGACAACATACATCTCATCAAAATATCGAATGAATACCAAATTCACATGACTACTAATAGAAAGACTTCTCCCATGTCCTCAAGAACAAACGTAACTACTCACAAAGCATATTCATGTTCATAATTAGAGGGGTATTAATATGCATAATGGATCTGAACATATGATCTTCCACCAAGTAAACCAACTAGCATCAATTACAAGGAGTAATCAACACTACTAGCAACCTGCAGGTACCAATCTGAGGTTTGGATACAAGAGATGAACTAGGGTCTGAGATGAGATGGTGCTGGCGAAGATGTTGATGGAGATTGACCCCCTCCCGATGAGTGGATCGTTGGTGATGATTCCCCCTCTCAGAGGGAAGTTTCCCCGGCAGAACAGCTCTGCCGGAGCCCTAGATTGGTTCTGCCAAGGTTCCGCCTCGTGGCGGCGGAGTTTCGTCTCCAAAGCATCCTATGATTTTTTTCTCGACGAAAGACTTGATATAGCAGAAGATGGGCGTCGGAGGGCCACCAGGGGACCCACGAGGCAGGGGGCGCGCCCAGGGGGGTAGGGCGCGCCCCCACCCTCGTGGCCAGTGTGTGGGCCCCATCTGGAACTTCTTTCTCCCAATATTTTTTATATATTCTGGAAATAACTTCTGTGAAGTTTCAGTACTTTTGGAGCTGTGCAGAATAGGTCTCTAATATTTGCTCCTTTTCCAGCCCAGAATCTCAGCTGCCGGCATTCTCCCTCTTGATGTAAACTTTGTAAAATAAGAGAGAATAGGCATAAGTATTGTGACATAATGTGTAATAACAACCCATAATGCAATAAATATCAACTCCCCCAAGCTTAGACCTCGCTTTTCCTCAAGCGAAAGCCGAAATCGAAAAATATGTTCACATGTTTAGAGATAGAGGTGTCGATAAAAATAAAATACGGACATGAGGGCATCATGATCATTCTTAGAACAACAACATATATATATATAGTCATATGATCCCTTATGCTAAAGTAACAATTCAATCACAATTTCAAGTATGAATCATAAACTTCATTGAGAACCAACAAACTCTAACCTCAGTCATTGAGGCAATTGCAATTTATCATAATATAGGAAAGAGTCAATATAAGATCTTTTCAGCAAGTCCACATACTCAACCATCTTTTAGTCTATCACAATTGCTAACACTCACGCAATATTTATGGGTATGGAGTTTTAACCGGACACAGAGAAAGATAGGGGCTTATAATTTTGCCTCCCAACTCTTTACCTCAAGGGTAACGTCAACAATAATAATTCATGCAAACCTACATCTAATTAGCCATATATATCAGGATGTTTCCAACACATTGTGCTTGCCAAAGGATAAAATGTAAAAAGGAATGGTGAAGGTCACCATGAATCTTTGCATCAAGTATAAGACAAGAATAAAAGATAGGCCCTTCTCAGAGGGAAGAAGAGGTTGTATGCGCTTTTATGGTTGGATGCACAAAATCTTAATGCGAGAGAACGTCACTTTATATTGCCACTTGTGATGTGGAACTTTATTATGCAGTTCGTTGCTTTTATTTCTTCCACATCACAAGATCGTATAAAGCTTATTTTCTCTGCACTAATAAGTCATACATATTTAGAGAGCAATTTTTATTGCTTGCACCAATGACAACTTACTTGATGGATCTTAGTCAATCCATAGGTAGATACGGTGGACTCTCATGGCAAAACTGGGTTTAAGGATATTTGGAAGCACAAGTAGTATTTCTACTTGGTGCAAAGAATTGGCTAGCAAGAGAGGGGAAGGCAAGCTCAACATGTTGGATGATCCATGACAATATAATTTATCTCAGATGTAAGGAAACATAACCCATTATGTTGTCTTCCTTGTCCAACATCAACTTTTTAGCATGTCATATTTTAATGAGTTCTCACAATCATAAAAGATGTCCAAGATAGTATATTTATATGTGAACCTCTCTCTCTCTCTCTTCATTACTTCTTATTAATTGCAACGATGACCAAAACTATGTTTATCAACTCTCAACAACTTTTATTCATCATACTCTTTATATGTGAGCTCATTACTCCCCATAAGATCCATATGATCTCTTTATTTATTTTTTATTTCTTCTATTTTATTTTATTCCCTCAAGATCACAGTAAAATAATCAAGCCCTTGACTCAACACTAATCTTTATTATATATAGCTCACGGACTCGATTACATAGAAAGATCATAAAGCAAAACTCACAAGTAGATCATACTAAAACTTTATTCTACTAGATCAAGATATTATCAAAAGGATCGAACTAAGAAAAACGGTAAAGATAAAAGTGATGGTGATATGATACCGGAGCTCTCCCCCAAGCTTGGCAGTTGCCAAGGGGAGTGCCCATACCCGATGCTCAGGTCTTCTTTGTCGGTGAAGGAGGTGTTGGTTTTGTTGAGGGCTTAGGCTTCTTCCTTAATTTACGCTTGAGGACAGAATTTTGATCCCTTAGATCATCGATCTCCTGCTCAAGGCTTAATATCTTCTTGCATAATTCCTGTCTGTTTTCCTGCAAGGGGCAAAAAAGGGATAAACTCGATCTTAGGTTTCTTTGCTCTATCAGGGAGGCTTGACTTTTATAACTCCACATGCATGTCCCCAGGTTGAGGTAATGGGACTTCATCTTCATCTGAGCTCGTCTCCTCCTTTCCCTTAGGTTCATAGTCCTCTTCTTCTTCCGTAGTCCAACCACAATGCTCCACATCCCCATAGACCTTAGGATCTGCAAGGTAATCAGCCACATAGCTTTCTCCTTCCGAATCCTGGGACGACATGTTGCTCAAATCTGCAGCAGGACAGCTCAAAACAAAGACATGGGATGTTTGCGTGATACGGTGGTCAAAACCTTCGGGAGATTATATAGTGAATTTTACCGACCAAAAGAAGTACCGTGCGAGAAAACAGAGTCCGGAGAGCACACGAGGTGCCCACGAGGCAGGGGGCGCCCAGGGGGGTAGGGTGCGCCCTCCACCCTCGTGGAAGCCCCGTGTCCTTTCCGGTCTGCTTCTTATTTTCCTATTTTCTTAAATATTCCAAAACGAAGAAAAATGCCATTTAGAACTGTTTTGGAGTCGGTTTACTTACCGTACCACATACCTATTCCCTTTCGGAGTCTGAAACGTTCTGGAAAGTGTCCCTTATATATTCCTCCGGGGTAAAGGTTTCAATAATATTAGTTTCAACATTTATGGGATTACCTGAGATATAATGTTTGATTCTTTGACCATTCACCACCCTTGGATTTGAGCCTTCGAAGTTGTTGATTTTTATGGCACCGGAACGATAGACCTCCTCGATGATGTAAGGACCTTCCCATTTAGAGAGGAGTTTGCCTGCAAAAAATCTCAAACGAGAGTTGTATAGCAATACATAATCACCTACATTAAACTCACGCTTTTGTATCCTTTTGTCATGCCATCTTTTAACTTTTTCTTTAAACAGTTTGGCATTTTCATAGGCCTGGGTTCTCCATTCATCAAGTGAGCTAATGTCAAATAACCTCTTCTCACCGGCAAGTTTGAAGTCATAGTTGAGCTCTTTAATAGCCCAATATGCCTTATGTTCTAATTCAAGAGGTAAGTGACATGCTTTACCATAAACCATTTTATACGAAGACATACCCATAGGATTTTTATATGCAGTTCTATATGCCCATAATGCATCATCAAGTTTCTTGAACCAATTCTTTCTAGATCTATTAACAGTATTTTGCAAAATTAATTTAAGCTCTCTGTTGCTAAGTTCTACTTGACCACTAGACTGTGGATGATATGGAGATGCAATTCTATGATTAACATCATACTTAGCAAGCATTTTACAAAAGGCACCATGAATGAGATGTGAACCACCATCAGTCATTAAATATCTAGGGACTCCAAACCTCGGGAAAATAACTTCTTTAAGCATCTTATTAGAGGTGTTATGATCAGCACTACTAGTTGGAATAGCTTCTACTCACTTAGTAACATAATCAAATGCAACTAGAATATGTGAATACCCATTAGAGGAAGGAAACGGTCCCATATAATCAAAGCCCCAAACATCAAATGGTTCGATAACAAGTGAATAATTCATTGGCATTTCTTGACGTCTACTAATATTACCAATTCTTTGACATTCATCACAAGATAAGACAAACTTACGTGCATCCTTGAAGAGAGTAGGCCAATAAAAATCGGATTGTAATACCTTATGTGCAGTTCTATCTCCAGCATGGTGTCCTCCATAAGCCTCAGAGTGACACTTGCGTAGGATCTATTCCTGTTCATGCTTAGGTACACAACGTCTAATAACACCATCTACTCCTTCTTTATAAAGATGTGGGTCATCCCAAAAGTAATGTCTTAAATCATAGAAGAACTTTTTCTTTTGCTGGTATGAGAAACTAGGTGGTATAAATTTAGAAAAAATATAATTAGCATAATCAGCATACCATGGAGCAGTACGAGAAACATTTATGACATTTAATTGTTCGTCGGGAAAGCTATCATCAACATGTAGTGGGTCATCAAGAACATTCTCTAACCTAGGCAAGTTGTCTGCAACGGGGTTCTCAGCTCCCTTTCTATCAATAATATGCAAATGAAATTCTTGTAGCAAGAGAACCCATCTAATAAGTCTAGGTTTGGCATCTTTATTTTCCATAAGGTATTTAATAGCAGCATGATCAGTGTTAATAGTTACTTTAGAATCAACAATATGAGGTCTGAACTTATCACAAGCAAAAACAACTGCTAAAATTTCTTTTTTAGTAGTAGCATAATTTCTCTGGGCACTATCTAAAGTTTTACTGGCATATTGAATAACATTTAATTTTTTATCAACTCTTTGTCCTAGAACAACCCCTACAGCATAATCACTAGCATCACACATGATTTCAAAGGGTAAATTAAAATCAGGTGGCTGAACAATAGGTGCAGAAATCAATGCTTTCTTAATTATTTCAAATGCTTCTACACAATCATCATCAAAGACAAAAGGAATATCTTTTTGTAATAGATTAGTCAGAGGCTGAGAAATTTTTGATAAGTCCTTAATGAACCTCCTATAAAAACCAGCATGACCAAGGAAACTTCTTATACCTTTTATGTCCTTGGGACATGACATCTTTTCAATAGCATCAACTTTAGCTTTATCAACTTCAATACCTCTTTCAAAAATCTTATGCCCCAAGACAATGCCTTCATTCACCATAAAGTGGCACTTCTCCCAGTTCAAGACAAGTTTGGTTTCCTCACATCTCTGCAAAACTCGATCAAGGTTGCTCATAAATCATCAAAAGAGGACCCATAAACGGAGAAATCATCCATGAAAACCTCACAAAGCTTTTCACAAAAGTCAGAGAATATAGCCATCATGCATCTTTGAAAGGTAGTAGGTGCATTACATAAACCAAAAGGCATACGTCTATAAGCAAAAGTACTGAAAGGGCAAGTAAAAGTGGTCTTTGCTTGATCATCAGCTGACACAAGTATTTGAGAGAAGCCAGAGTAACCATCAAGAAAGCAAAAATGTGTATGTTTGGATAATCTTTCTAGCATTTGATCAATGAAAGGCAAAGGGCAATGATCTTTTTTAGTAGCTTTATTTAATTTGCGAAAATCATTTACCATCCTATAACCTGTAATAATTCTTTGTGGAATTAATTCATCTTTATCATTAGGAACGACAGTAATACCTCCCTTCTTAGGGACACAATGGACATGACTTACCCACTGACTATCAGCAATGGGATAAATTATACCTGCCTCAAGGAGCATTAATATTGCCTTTCTTACCACTTCTTTCATCTTAGGATCTAGCCGTCGTTGGTGATCAATAACTGGTGGCGTCTTTCTCCAAATTTATTTTGTGTTGACATAGAGTGGGAGTAATGCCCTTAAGATCATCAAGAGTATATCCAATAGCAGCACGGTGCTTCTTCAGAGTTTTCAATAATCTCTCTTCTTCATGCTCTGAAAGGTTAGCACTAATAATAACATGATATATCTTCTTTTCATCAAGATAAACATATTTGAGAGTATCGGGCAATGGTTTAAGCTCAAACACGTGATCACCCTTGGGGGGAGGAGGATCCCCTAGGATTTCAGCATGCAAGTTGTGTTTCAGAATAGGTCCCTGTTTAAAGAATATTCATCTATTTCCCTTCTTTCATTCATGAACATATCATTTTCATGGTCTAGCAAATATTGTTCTAAAGGATCCGTAGGAGGCACATCAATAGAAGCAAGACCAATAATTTCATCTTTACTAGGTAATTCCTCATCACAGGGTTGTCTATGAAACTTAGCAAAATTAAACTCATGAGACATATCCCCTAAACCAACAGAAATAATATCCTTATTCCAGTCTATCTTAGCATTAACAGTATTGAAGAAGGGTCTACCAAATATAATGGGACAAAAGCTGTCTTGTGGGGAACCAAGAACAAGAAAATCAGCAGGATATTAAACCTTCCCACACAAGACTTCAACATCTCTAACAATCCCAATTGGTGAAATAGTATCTCTATTGGCAAGCTTAATGGTAACATCGATATCTTCTATCTCAGCAGGTGCAATATCATGCATAATTTCTTTGTATAAGGAATGAGGTATTGCACTTGCACTAGCACCCATATCACATAAGACATGATAGCAATGATCTCCTATTTTAATAGAAATAACAGGCATGCCTACAACAGGTCTATGTTTATTTTTAGTATCAGGTGTAGCAATTCTAACAGTCTCATCACAGAAGTAAATAACATGCCCATCAATATTATCGGCCAAGAGATCTTTAACCATAGCAATATTAGGTTCAACTTTAACTTGCTCATGGGGTTTGTGTGTCCTAATATTACTTTTGTTGACTATAGTTGAAACTTTAGCATGAACCTTTATTCTAACAGGGAAAGGTGGTTTCTCAACATAAGCAGTAGGAACAACAGGATCATTATAAGTGATAGTCTTTTCTTCAACTTTAATAGGTGCAACTACTTTTACTTCAATGGAAGGATTATATTTAAACCACTTCTCCTTAGGGAGATCAACATGCGTAGCAAAGGATTCACAAAAGGAAGGTATTATCTCAGAGTTAAGTCCATATTTAGTGCTAAATTCACGAAAAGCATCGGTATCCATAAAATATTTAACACAATCAAACTTAGGTGTTATACCTGACTCCTTACCTTCATCGAGGTCCAAATCTTCACAGTTGTGTTTAATTCTCTCCAATAAATCCCATTTGAATTCAATAGTCTTCATCACAAAAGATCCAGTACAAGAAGTATCGAGCATGGAGCGATTACTGAGAGAAAGCCGAGTATAAAAATTTTGAATAATGATTTCCCTCGAGAGCTCATGATTGGGGCATGAATATAACATTGACTTAAGCCTCCCCAAAGATTGAGCGATGCTTTCTCCTTCGCGAGGCCAAAAATTATATATAAAATTACGATCACGATGAACAAGATGCATATGATAAAACTTCTGATGAAATTCCAATTTCAATCACTTGTAGTCCCATGATCCCATATCATCACATAGCCTATACCATGTCGATGCATCTCTCTTAAAATGTAAAGGGAAGTCCTTCTTCTTGATAACATAATCGGGCATACCTGCAAGCTTAAATAATCCACAAACTTCATCCATATAGATCAAGTGTAAATCGGGATGCAATGTTCCATCTCCTGCAAAAGGATTAGCTAGCAGTTTATCTATCATACCCGAAGGAATTTCAAAGTAATCATTTTCAGTAGGTTCAGTAGGTTGAGGAGAAACTCTTTGCTCTACTGGTCGGGGTGAAGATACCCCGAACAAGACTCTCAAAGGATTATGTTCCATAGTAACAAGTGACAGTAAATTTCAGCACACTATATAAATTTTTCCTTACCAAATTCCACCTACCAAAGGTGCTTCACTCCCCGGCAACAGCGCCAGAAAAGAGTCTTGATGACCCACAAGTGTAGGGGATCTATCGTAGCCTTTTTGATAAGTAAGAGTGTCGAACCCAACGAGGAGCAGAAGGAGATGATAAGTAGTTTTCAGTAAGTTATTCTCTGCGAGCACTGAAATTATCTGTAACAGATAGTTTTGCAATAAGGTAATTTGCAACGAGTAGCAAGTAATAAAAGTAAATAAGGTGCAGCAAGATGGCCCAATCTTTTTTGTAGCAAAGGACAAGCCTGGACAAACTCCTATATGAAGGAAAGCGCTCCCGAGGAAACATGGGAATTATCGTCAAGCTATTTTTCGTCACGTTCATATGATTCGCGGTCAGTACTTTGATAATTTGATATGTGGGTGGAGAGGTGCTTGGGTACTGTCCTTACTTGGACAAGCATCCCACTTATGATTAACACCCATTGCAAGCATCCAAAACTACAACAAAAGTATTAAGGTAAACCTAACCATAGCATGAAACATATGGATCCAAATCAGCCCCTTACGAAGCAACGCATAAAGTCGGGTTTAAGCTTCTGTCACTCTAGAAACCCATCATCTACTTATTACTTCCCAATGAATCCCTCTAGGCCCACACAATGGTGAAGTGTCACGTAGTCGACGTTCACATGACACCACTAGAGGGATGACAACATACATCTCATCAAAATATCGAACGAATACCAAATTCACATGACTACTAATAGCAAGACTTCTCCCATGTCCTCAAGAACAAACGTAACTACTCACAAAGCATATGCATGTTCATAATCAGAGGGGTATTAATATGCATAATGGATCTGAACACATGATCTTCCACCAAGTAAACCAACTAGCATCAACTACAAGGAGTAATCAACATTACTAGCAACCCACAGGTACCAATCTGAGGTTTGGATACAAAGATTGGATACAAGAGATGAACTAGGGTTTGAGATGAGATGGTGCTGGTGAAGATGTTGATGGAGATTGACCCCCTCTCGATGAGAGGATTGTTGGTGATGATGATGGTGATGATTTCCCCCTCCCGGAGGGAAGTTTCCCCAGCAGAACAGCTCTACCGGAGCCCTAGATTGGTTCCGCCTCGTGGCGGTAGAGTTTTGTCTCCAAAGCTTGCTTATGATTTTTTCTCGACGAAAGACTTGATATAGAAGATGGGCATCGGAGGGCCACCAGGGGGCACGCCGAGGGGGGTAGGGCGCGTCCCCACCCTCGTGGCGAGTGTGTGGGCCCCCTCTAGAACTTCTTTCGCCCAATATTCTTTATATATTCTGGAAATAAGTTCCATGAAGTTTCAGGACTTTTGGAGCTGTGCACAATAGGTCTCTAATATTTGCTCCTTTTCCAGCGCAGAATCTCAACTGCCGGCATTCTCCCTCTTCATGTAAACCTTGTAAAATAAGAGAGAATAGTCATAAGTATTGTGACATAATATGTAATAAGAGCCCATAATGCAATAAATATTGATATAAAATCATGACACAAAATGGACGTATCACTTGGCTGGATCAAACTCCCACAAATGGCAAGTCCGGCTTTGGCACAGCATCGAACAAGCATCACCTGGATCACATTGACAATCTTGATGTTCTTGTCCACCATGCTCCTGATGCTCGTCTGGAGCGCTGTCAGCTCGTCCGACGAAGACCAGTCCAGGCCCTTCTCTAGCCAGGAGGTGAGCCGCATCAGGGCGACAGACTGGAATTCGGGAGCCACAGCCCAGGTGGCGTCACGAGGCTCTGTGACGTAGAACCATTGCTGTTGCCACCCTTTGACGGTCTCCACGAAGGTACCTTTGGGCCATGAGATGTTGGGCATCTTTCTCACCATGGCGCCTCCGCACTCTGCGTGTTGACCACCCACCACCTTTGGCTTCACATTGAAGATCTTTAACCACAATCTGAAGTGGGGTGGGATGTGGAGGAAGGACTCGCTGTAGCGACCTGACCCGAATGGATCAAGTCTCTATGCTTAAGTGCCATCCCTAGATCGGTATGCTGACACACACAATACTCGAGGATTTACAACAGATGTAAATCACATGTAAAAGTAACGTAAATACTATTACCTCAATCCAAAATAGCGGAAGTAACAAGGTTGTGGATTCCCATCAACACCAACGACAAAGTTGAGTGTAGAAATCGTAACCCTAACGTATCACTTACTCGTCGTAAGATAATCCTGCAACATGAGACGTTGCAGCCACAAAGGGTCAGTACACTGAATGTACTGGCAAATTCACACCATAGAGAATGATGAACAATGGCTAGCACTACATGCATATTTGGCTGGTGGAAAAGCTCTACGGTTGTAAGGTTTTTACGAAAAGACAATTTTTCCCTACTGCAAAGGAATAAATATATTTAACTATCATCGTGGTTGTTAAACATTGAGAATGATTGACAGCATTCTCAATCCCAATTAAGTAATATCATTAAACCCAACAATATTCATTTAAAGTAACGTGATGAGATCAACAGGATAATCCAAGAACTAGATACTCAAGATGTCCATAACCGGGGACACGGCTAACCATGATTAGTTTATACACTCTGCAGAGGTTTGCACACTTTTCCCACAAGACTCGATTTCCCCCGTTAGATTTCTCGCACTACATGGTGTTTGAGAAATGGATGACCGAGACATAGTCTTTCAGAAGTGTTTGCACCTTACGATCGGTAGACCGTACCACCTACAACCCCTACATCTGCTAGTCTACCACTGTAAGAGTTCACACGACTTAATCAACTATGCTAGAGCCCATAATAGCTTGTGGCTGCACACGGAAGTTTCTAGCATGAATAATCTTACGATCCCTTTGAGCCTGGGTGGCGGACCGTAGGATGATCACACGGTACACCCCCGGGATCTCCTAGGACAACACTGGTATATCCCCAGGTGTCCGGGCAAGTCCACTGGTATATCCCCAGGGTGCCCCTAGCAATCCACCCAGATGTGTATTCAAGTTGCCACCTTAAGTTGAACCATTAAATAACAATCTCACATCTGTCATGGATTTCACTCATACCCAAACCACATCTACGAGCATAGCATAGCAATATAAGCAACACGTAGAAGTAACTCCCAAGGGTTTGATGGTAACAAGGCAATAGGTTCCTACCTCATCAACTACTTCCCAATCCCACAATTTAATTAGATCCTAATCATGCAATGTTTGAGGTTCGATCTAATGCAATGAAAACTGGGTATGAAGAGGATATGATCAAAGTGTGAACTTGCCTTGCTGATGATCCGCGAAACCTAACGATTCAAAGTAATAGGCGGCGCACTCCGGGTATTCTATCGCAGACAAACAAAAAAGCATACAATAAGTACTCATCTAATGCACAGGTAAAACTCAAATAAGAGATCTAACCAGAAGTTTCAACTTAAGAACTCCGGTTGGCAAAAAGAATCAAATCGAACGAAGCAACGAAAGTCAAACTGCGAAAGAAAACAACTTCGTTCTAGTAATATGGATCTAGGGCAAATTTTACAGTAGCAAAATCTTGTTTAAGTTAAACGGATAAAGGGTTTCGAGACGAATCCCTAGGCGCTTGAATCGCCTGATTCCGATAAACGAGCGAAAAGTTAAACTAAAATGAAAATCGGATCAGGAATCGCGATCAGAAAAATCACGGATTTAATCTGAGAAAAAGAAAAACGACGAACGCCGAATTTTTTTCCTCTTTTTCTCTCTTTTTTCGGCATGGAAAACGAGGCGCGACGAACCTCGGGCGGCGGGATCGTCGGTGGCGGCGGCGGCGGCTCCGGCGGCGCGCGTAGATCGAGGCGGGGCTGATGGGCTGGGGCGGCTCGGGGCGGCGCTATTTAAAGGCTGCCCCCGGGCGGTGTCCCGCTCGGGTACGGCCCGAAGTCGGTTCATTTTTTTAATTATTCCGCTCGGAAGAAAAATAAAAAGAAATACCAAACTAGGACATGATTACTCAGACTCATCATGGAATTTCCCTTGATCCATATCTCCAACATCATACCTCCTTTATAACCAATAGTAATTTATCTCTTCATCCTCGTGGAATATCCCATATACCGAGTTAAAAACTTATACTTATGAAGTCCATACTCTACTTCATGGAACATCATTATCCTTTCCAGGGTCAAGCATCCTTATAAGGGAATATTGGCCATCTCTGCATAGCACTTCTTCAACTGGGAAATGTGAAACACATCATGAACTCCTGACAGTCCTTCGGGTGACTCCAACTTGTTGGCCACTTCTCCAATACGCTCCAAGAGTCGGTATGGTCCTACAAATCTCGGGGCTAACTGTCCCTTAACTCCAAATCCTTTAACTCCTCGCAGAGGGGACACAAGAAATCATGCTCTTTCTCCAATTTCATAGACTACCTCCTTGAGTTTTTGAGTCTGCATATCTCCTCTGCCTGGACTGAGCTACCTTTAGTCTATCTCGAATAAACTTACATTCTCTTCTGACTCCTTGATCACTTTTTTTCCAACAACTGACGGTCTCCAACTTCATCCCATATACTCTTGGGGCATCACACATATCGAGACAAAACTCGTATTCATTTTGTCCGAAATCCACTCAGTGGAGTATCCTTATCTTTTCCAGGGGTCAACGGTTCTTACAGGGTACTACCACCCTAAAAAGCACAAATCTTACATAGACCATATTTCTCATATCCTCAAAAATGGACAAAATTCTTCTTCATAGAGTAACAACTCATAAAATCCATATCAGTACCAACGGTGCTACTTTATTCATTCTCAAATGATTACAATCTCTCGCTTCTCCATTACATGTCTCAACTCAACACCTCAATGTAAAAGAAAAATGTTCTCACTTCTACTACTCCATTTCTTTTGTTGCAAAATCAACTATATAGCACAAGTTTCCTTCTCCTTGGGGCATTCTCTGGCAAAGTGCCCTGCTCCATTACAACTAAAACATATTACTTCTGACAAGTATCGAGGTTTCCTTTTTGGGCAACTGTTGAGGTAGTGCCCTGACTCCTTGCACCTGTAACAGGTGATATGACTTAGGTCCTTCCTGGAATCCAATCGGTTTCTCTTCCTGGACTTTTCCGTTCCAATCATGGATTCTATTTCTCGTGGGTCATACTCTACTTCCTCCGTCAGGAATTCTACTAGATCCCCATTCAAACAATTTTGGGAGATGTGTCCTTCATCTCCACATGAATAGCAAGACTTAGTGTAGGGTTTTCTCGGGTCTTCTTTAGGTGTGTCCTCCATCACGGCTTCTTCTAAAATTTCCATGAGGGCTCCTTTCATTTCTTCTTTCTTCTGCTGGATGGTTCGTTGTACCATGGGGTAAATGTGACACTGAGCAGGATAGTGGGTAGTCCCTTCACACCAGCAACAAGTGATCTGCCTAGTTGGGCATTCTTCAACTGGGTGACTTCCTTCACAATTAGGGCATTCATCCTTGTGTTCTTTATGGGTGTGTCCTATTTCTCCACAAATCTTGCATGCACAAGGTTTCTTCATATCCTTTCCATAAGGCTTCAACTTCTGGGACACAAACCGAGACTTTGGCAAAGTCAACTTAAATTCTTTCCAAGTGGTTACTCCTTGCCATCCATTGATGGTTTGGTACATCCTCCACGAAGTAGCAGCACCTCTTTCAAAGCACTGAAGAGCATGCTGGGTCATATCCTTTCCGACTATAGGGTTATTCTTCATGTGATCCTCCATGTTCTGAATCCATTGGTCCGTCTCCAATTGACTCATCGGTCCCGAAAATATAAGCTCATCTTCATTCATCCTCTATTGGGTCCATGGGTTTGGGGTGAGATAAGAGAGATAGAGAGGGATACACACAATACAAACAAATTTTTTGAAAAGACAGATTTTATTTGTGGCTATCGGGAAAAACATCAAACTAATGACAGCTCACAAACGTCGCATCTAACGTAGGTATATAACAAGGGTTTGGTCTTTTAAAGGTCAATAAACCTTCAAAGTCATCAAACCCATCAAGTCTTGTTCATGCCTCTAATGGCTTCTTCCAATCACGCTTGTCCTTTTCCAGTTCTTTTGCCAGATCATCTTTATTGACGCGAAGTCTCTTGTGACGTCCTTTAATATTCTGGAGTTGCGTTCCAAACTTCTGGTTTCAACATCCTTCACATGAACCATGGTCATACTGTCCTTCAGTTCCTGACAAATCTCCGGTATCTCGAGGTTGTAGCTCCTCCAGCTTGCTACTTCAACTTCTTGGACCTAAGTTCTTCACGGAATGCTTCTTTGTCGAATATGGCTTCTTGTAGCTCCATCTTAAGTTCTTGATGTAACACTCTAGATCATGGCGATACACCGGCTAAGGTTAAAACTTCATCTTACTAATAGGCGCTCCATCAGCCTTCTTCCATCAAATCCATTCTGAATAAATGCATCCTTAACTCAGCACGGTGACAATAGCATCAGCGGGCGATGACATCACAGATAACCGTGTTTCTGCTCTTGTCATTCCCATGAGCTATCATCCATAGTTGATATCTCCTGCCTTAGGGTTTTCTTGACAAAGCTTTGAGTTCTCATGCTCCATGCTCCGGTCTTTCCCCGATACACCTTGATCTCGGGTATTGACAACTTCCATAGTCTACCAAGTTACATAAGGGTTGCCTTCCTAGGTCACACAAATCTGGAAATTCTTTAGAGCCTCCAATTTTCCTAGTCTTCAGAGTCTTCAACCGTTGTAGTTTGCATTATTCAGATGCACGGAAAATACTCTTCATTCTGAAGTGGCTTTAGTTGTCCGATATCTTGTACATCTTGGAGTGGTCTCATCAGTCGAATCTTCGTGTGGTCAAAAGGGGAAAGGGGTATGGTCTCACTAAAGGGAATTTTTTGAATAAGCTCAGAAGAGAAGAGAGGTAAAAGGTCTTTTTGAGAATGAAGTTGTAGAGAAAAATCTTTCCTATGGGCTTGCCAATTTCTAGGGTCACGTCCTACAGTCAACATTGCTCTGATACCATCTTGTAGCGACCCGACCCGAATGGATCAAGTCTCTGTTCTTAAGTGCCATCCCTGGATCGGTATGCTGACACACACAGTACTTGAGGATTTATAACAGAGGTAAATCACATGTAAAAGTAACGTAAATACTATTACCTCAATCCAAAATAGCGGAAATAACAAGGTTGTGGATTCCCATCAACACCAACGGCAAAGTTGAGTGTAGAAATCATAACCCTAACATATCACTTACTCGTCGTAAGATAATCTTGCAACATGAGACATTGCAGCCACAAAGGGTCAGTACATTGAATGTACTGGCAAATTCACACCATAGAGAATGATGAACAATGGCTAGCACTACATGCATATTTGGCTGGTGGAAAAGCTCTACGGTTGTAAGGTTTTTGCGAAAAGCCAATTTTCCCTACTGCAAAGGAATAAATATATTTAACTATCATGGTGGTTGTTAAACATTGAGAATGGTTGACAGCATTCTCAATCCCAATTAAGTAATATCATTAAACCCAACAATATTCATTTAAAGTAACGTGATGAGATCAACAGGATAATCCAAGAACTAGATACTCAAGATGTCCATAACCGGGGACACGACTAACCATGATTAGTTTATACACTCCACAGAGGTTTGCGCACTTTTCCCACAAGACTCGATCTCCTCTGTTGGATTTCTCACACTACATGGTGTTTGAGAAACGGATGACCGAGACATAGTCTTTCAGAAGCGTTTGCACCTTACGATGGGTAGACCGTACCACCTACAACCCCTACATCTGCTAGTCTACCACTGTAAGAGTTCACACGACTTTATCAACTATGCTAGAGCCCATAATAGCTTGTGGCTGCACACAGAAGTTTCTAGCATGAATAATCTTATGATCCCTTTGAGCCTGGGTGGTGGACCATAGGATGATCACATGGTATACCCCGGGATCTCCTAGGACAACACTGGTATATCCCCAGGTGTCCGGGCAAGTCCACTGGTATATCCCCAGGGTGCCCCTAGCAATCCACCCAGATGTGTATTCAAGTTGCCACCTTAAGTTGAACCATTAAATAACAATCTCACACCTGTCATGGATTTCACTCATACCCAAACCATGTCTACGAGCATAGCATAGCAATATAAGAAACACGTAGAAGTAACTCCCAAGGGTTTGATAGTAATAGGGCAATAGGTTCCTACCTCATCAACTACTTCGCAATCCCACAATTTAATTAGATCCTAATCATGCAATGTTTGAGGTTTGATCTAATGCAATAAAAACTGGGTATGAAGGGGATATGATCAAAGTGTGAACTTGCCTTGCTGATGATCCGCGAAACCTAACGATTCGAAGTAACAGGCGGCGCACTCCGGGTATTCTATCACAGACAAACAAACAAGCATACAATATGTACTCATCTAATGCACAGGTAAAACTCAAATAAGAGATCTAACCAGAAGGTTCAACTTAAGAACTCCGGTTGGCAAAAAGAATCAAATCGAATGAAGCAACGAAAGTCAAACTATGAAAGAAAACAACTTCGTTCTAGTAATCTGGATCTAGGGCAAAATTTTACAGTAGCAAAATCTTGTTTAAGTTGGTTAAACGGATAAAGGGTTTCAAGACAAATCCCTAGGCGCTTGAATCGCCTGATTCCGATAAACGAGCGAAAAGTTAAACTAAAATGAAAATCGGATCAGGAATCGCGATCAGAAAAATCGCGGATTTAATCCGAGGAAAAGAAAAACGACGAACACCGAATTTGTTTTTTCTCTTTTTTTTCGGCACGGAAAACGAGGCACGACGAACCTCGGGCGGCGGGATCGTCGGCGGCGGCGGCGGCTCCGGCAGCGCACGCGGATCGAGGCGGGGCTGAAGGGCTGGGACGGCTCGGGGCGGCGCTATTTAAAGGCTGCCCCCGGGCGGTGTCCGGCTCGGGTACGGCCCGAAGTCGGTTCGTTTTTTTCTAATTATTCCGCTCGGAAGAAAAATTAAAAGAAATACTAAATGGACTCCAAAAATTCCGAAATAAATTTTCACGGGCTTCTAAAATCAAGTCGCACAAGGTGAACATTTATTTGGGCCCTAAATGCAATTTTGAAAAACGCACATTTTTCCTAAATTCAAATAAAACACCAAAAAACTCCGAAATAAAATCTTATTTGATTTTTTTATTAAATCCTCAATATTTCTTTATTTTGGGAAAGTCATTTTATTCCCTCTCTCATATTTTTGTAATAGAAATAATTGATGATAACATAAATAAAATCAAATGATCCTATTCTCAACATTTGAGAAAACTCAAATATGAAAATAACGAAATCCCCAACTCTCTCCGTGGGTCATTGAGTTGCGTAAAGTTTCAGAATTGGAAATATTTTCCAAATGAAATTCAAATATTTTCAACACCCCATGTCATTTAAATAAATGGAAGAAGTCATGTCATCTTCTCTCGAGGGTTTTGTGGTGAAAAGAATTTGAATTCATGGAGATCAGAAAGCAAATATGAAAGTTTGGGAAAGTCCTTTTATTCCCTCTCATTTAACTTTCAAAAGTTTCGAATTCACTCACTTTCAGACAATCAATCAAACAATCATTCAAATCTATCTATTTATTATAACATACCAAAATTTAGAATTTTGGGATGTTACAAACCTACCACCCTTAAAATGAATCTCGTCCTCGAGATTCGGAGAGGCTAGCAAGAAAGGTTAGGGTTTGGGGTCTCCTCAATATCCATCGATCATCACAGGGGTCTGGGGTGCTACCTCCCTTAAAAGCATGGTTACGATTCCCTCGAAACTCATATACTTCATCCATATTTGTTAACAGTGTCGGTCTTCTTAGATCTTCAGGATAATTCCTTATCCGGGCTCTTCCGGTAGTGGCATAACCTTACCACAATTTTTCTATCCTTTCATCTTGGTAAGGTTCTTCCGAGTTTGGGTCTTCTTAGCTGACAAGTCTGGCGCCAAAACTAAACAGCTATCGATATCTCATGGTGGTCCACAATTTATGGTTTCTCCTGTAGGAAATGGGCCTGGGTTGATCCTCACCGTATAACCTACGGTTGGCAAAGCTGCCTTATACAAGGACAAAAAATACCTATACCATTCTAAGGCTTCAAACAAGGTTTAATACCGTCGTGTCTCTGCTATAGGTAAGTCACTCAGATTTACCAGCCCATATAGCAAGGCGAATAATAAGAGTAAGTCGGTATGGTGATCAATCCATCCCGCACCCAAATCATTACCATGTATATAGTTTAGCGAATCTCGCATACTAACACTTGGTCATCCTCACAAGCATTGTAGAATTTCTCTTGTCGACGAACGAAGTTCGGATATATCCATAGATTCTGCAAGCCAGACAAGCATCTATCGTTCCTTCATAACTCTCAGGTTTTGCGTTACTCCTATAAGATCGTCTATCGATAAAATCAAACTTCTTCCAGGATTTTTCCTTCAGCAAGAATGTGCTTGCTTCTGGGAAGGTCCTGGGGCCTGTGGGTTATGGCCCATCTCATCACTTGCAAACCTCTAACTCATCATCGGGGCAACGGATCTCTAATCCAACATCCAACTTCCAGCTTCCTAGTATACTAAAATCCATCCAGTTGTACTATCTTCCTTCCTTCTATTTGCACCAAACTAGGACATGATTACTCAGACTCATCATGGAATTTCCCTTGATCCATATCTCCAACATCATACCTCCTTTATAACCAATAGTAATTTATCTCTTCATCCTCGTGGAATATCCCATATACCGAGTTAAAAACTTATACTTATGAAGTCCATACTCTACTTCATGGAACATCATTATCCTTTCCAGGGTCAAGCGTCCTTACAAGGGAATATTGGCCATCTCTGCATAGCACTTCTTCAACTGGGAAATGTGAAACACATCATGAACTCCTGACAGTCCTTCGGGTGACTCCAACTTGTTGGCCACTTCTCCAATACGCTCCAAGAGTCGGTATGGTCCTACAAATCTTGGGGCTAACTGTCCCTTAACTCCAAATCGTCTAACTCCTCGCAAAGGGGACACACGAAATCATGCTCTTTCTCCAATTTCATAGACTACCTCCTTGAGTTTTTGAGTCTGCATATCTCCTCTGCCTAGACTGAGCTACCATCAGTCTATCTCGAATAAACTTACATTCTCTTCTGACTCCTTGATCACTTTTGGTCCAACAACTGACGGTCTCCAACTTCATCCCATATACTCTTGGGGCATCACACATATCGAGACAAAACTCGTATTCATTTTGTCCGAAATCCACTCAGTGGAGTATCCTTATCTTTTCCAGGGGTCAACGGTTCTTACAGGGTACTACCACCCTTAAAATGCACAAATCTTACATAGACCATATTTCTCATAACCTCAAAAATGGCCAAAATTCTTCTTCATAGAGTAACTACTCATAAAATCCATATCAGTACCAACGATGCTACTTTATTCATTCTCAAATGATTACAATCTCTCGCTTCTCCATTACATGTCTCAACTCAACACCTCAATATAAAAGAAAAATGTTCTCACTTCTACTACTCCATTTCTTTTGTTGCAAACTCAACTATCTAGCACAAGTTTCCTTCTCCTTGGGGCATTCTCTGGCAAAGTGTCCTGCTCCATTACAACTAAAACATATTACTTCTGACAAGTATCGAGGTTTCCTTTTTGGGCAACTGTTGAGGTAGTGCCCTGACTCCTTGCACCTGTAACAGGTGGTATGACTTAGGTCCTTCCTGGAATCCAATCGGTTTCTCTTCCTGGACTTTTCCGTTCCAATCATGGATTCTATTTCTCGTGGGTCATACTCTACTTCCTCCGTCGGGAATTCTATTAGATCCCCATTCAAACAATTTTGGGAGATGTGTCCTTCTTCTCCACATGAATAGCAAGACTTAGTGTAGGGTTTTCTCGGTTCTTCTTTAGGTGTGTCCTCCATCACGGCTTCTTCTAAAATTTCCATGAGGGCTCCTTTCATTTCTTCTTTCTTCTACTGGATGGTTCATTGTACCATGGGGTAAATGTGACACTGAGCAGGATAGTGGGTAGTCCCTTCACACCAGCAACAAGTGATCTGCCTAGTTGGGCATTCTTCAACTGGGTGACTTCCTTCACAATTAGGGCATTCATCCTTGTGTTCTTTATGGGTGTGTCCTATTTCTCCACAAATCTTGCATGCACAAGGTTTCTTCATATCCTTTCCATAAGGCTTCAACTTCTGGGACACAAACCGAGACTTTGGCAAAGTCAACTTAAATTCTTTCCAAGTGGTTACTCCTTGCCATCCATTGATGGTTTGGTACATCCTCCACGAAGTAGCAGCACCTCTTTCAAAGCACTGAAGAGCATGCTGGGTCATATCCTTTCCGACTATAGGGTTATTCTTCATGTGATCCTCCATGTTCTGAATCCATTGGTCCGTCTCCAATTGACTCATCGGTCCCGAAAATATAAGCTCATCTTCATTCATCCTCTATTGGGTCCATGGGTTTGGGGTGAGATAAGAGAGATAGAGAGGGATACACACAATACAAACAAATTTTTTGAAAAGACAGATTTTATTTGTGGCTATCGGGAAAAACATCAAACTAATGACAGCTCACAAACGTCGCATCTAACGTAGGTATATAACAAGGGTTTGGTCTTCTAAAGGTCAATAAACCTTCAAAGTCATCAAACCCATCAAGTCTTGTTCATGCCTCTAATGTCTTCTTCCAATCATGCTTGTCCTTTTCTAGTTCTTTTGTCAGATCATCTCTATTGATGCGAAGTCTCTCGTGACGTCCTTTAATATTCTGGAGTTGCATTCCAAACTTCTGGTTTCAATATCCTTCACATGAACCATGGTCATACTATCCTTCAGTTCCTGACAAATCTCCGGTATATCGAGGTTGTAGCTCCTCCAGCTTGCTACTTCACCTTATTGGACTTAAGTTCTTCACGGAATGCTTGTTTGTCGAATATGGCTTCTTGTAGCTCCATCTTAACTTCTTGATGTAACACTCCAGATCATGGCGATACACCGGCTAAGGTTAAAACTTCATCTTACTAATAGGCGCTCCATCAGCCTTCTTCCATCAAATCCATTCTGAATAAATGCATCCTTAACTCAGCACGGTGACAATAGCATCAGCGGGCGATGACATCATGGATAACCGTGTTTCTGCTCTTGTCATTCCCATGAGCTATCATCCATAGTTGATATCTCCTGCCTTAGGGTTTTCTTGACAAAACTTTGAGTTCTCATGCTCCATGCTCCGGTCTTTCCCCGATACACCTTGATCTCGGGTATTGACAACTTCCATAGTCTGCCAAGTTACATAAGGGTTGCCTTCCTAGGTCACACAAATCTGGAAATTCTTCAGAGCCTCCAATTTTCCTAGTCTTCAGAGTCTTCAACCGTTGTAGTTTCCATTATTCAGATGCACGGAAAATACTCATTATTCCGAAGTGGCTTTAGTTGTCCGATATCTTGTACTTCTTGGAGTGGTCTCATCAGTCGAATCTTCGTGTGGTCAAAAGGGGAAAGGGGTATGGTCTCACTAAAGGGAATTTTTTGAATAAGCTCAGAAGAGAAGAGAGGTAAAAGGTCTTTTTGAGAATGAAATTGTGGAGAAAAATCTTTCCAATGGGCTTGCCACTTTCTAGGTTCACATCCTATAGTCAACATGTGCACTGCTACCATCTTGTAGCGACCCGACCCAAATGGATCAAGTCTCTATGCTTAAGTGCCATCCCTGGATCGGTATGCTGACACACACAGTACTCGAGGATTTATAACAGAGGTAAATCACATGTAAAAGTAACGTAAATACTATTACCTCAATCCAAAATAGCGAAAGTAACAAGGTTGTGGATTCCCATCAACACCAACGGCAAAGTTGAGTGTAGAAATCATAACCCTAACGTATCACTTACTCGTCGTAAGATAATCCTGCAACATGAAACGTTGCAGCCACAAAGGGTCAGTACATTGAATGTACTGGCAAATTCACACCATAGAGAATGATGAACAATGGCTAGCACTACATGCATATTTGGCTGGTGGAAGAGCTCTACGGTTGTAAGGTCTTTGCGAAAAGCCAATTTTTCCCTACTGCAAAGAATAAATTTATTTAACTATCATGGTGGTTGTTAAACATTGAGAATGGTTGACAGCATTCTCAATCCCAATTAAGTAATATCATTAAACCCAACAATATTCATTTAAAGTAACGTGATGAGATCAACAGGATAATCCAAGAACTAGATACTCAAGATGTCCATAACCGGGGACACGGCTAACCATGATTAGTTTATACACTCTGCAGAGGTTTGCGCACTTTTCCCACAAGACTCGATCTCCTCCGTTGGATTTCTCGCACTACATGGTGTTTGAGAAACGGATGACCGAGACATAGTCTTTCAGAAGCGTTTGCACCTTATGATGGGTAGACCGTACCACCTACAACCCCTACATCTGCTAGTCTACCAATGTAAGAGTTCACACGACTTAATCAACTATGCTAGAGCCCATAATAGCTTGTGGCTGCACACGGAAGTTTCTAGCATGAATAATCTTATGATTCCTTTGAGCCTGGGTGGTGGACCGTAGGATGATCACACGGTATACCCTCGGGATCTCCTAGGACAACACTGGTATATCCCCAGGTGTCCGGGCAAGTCCACTGGTATATCCCCAGGGTGCCCCTAGCAATCCACCCAGATGTGTATTCAAGTTGCCACCTTAAGTTGAACCATTAAATAACAATCTCACATCTGTCATGGATTTCACTCATACCCAAATCACGTCTATGAGCATAGCATAGCAATATAAGCAACACATAGAAGTAACTGCCAAGGGTTTGATAGTAAAAGGGCAATAGGTTCCTACCTCATCAACTACTTCCCAATCCCACAATTTAAGTAGATCCTAATCATGCAATGTTTGAGGTTTGATCTAATGCAATAAAAACTGGGTATGAAGGGGATATCATCAAAGTGTGAACTTGCCTTGCTGATGATCCGCGAAACCTAACGATTCGAAGTAGCAGGCAGCGCACTCCGGGTATTCTATCACAGACAAACAAACAAGCATACAATAAGTACTCATCTAATGCACAGGTAAAACTCAAATAAGAGATCTAACCAGAAGGTTCAACTTAAGAACTCCGGTTGGCAAAAAGAATCAAATCGAACGAAGCAACGAAAGTCAAACTACGAAAGAAAACAACTTTGTTCTAGTAATCTGGATCTAGGGCAAAATTTTACAGTAGCAAAATCTTGTTTAAGTTGGTTAAACGGATAAAGGGTTTCGAGACGAATCCCTAGGCGCTTGAATCGCCTGATTCCGATAAACGAGCGAAAAGTTAAACTAAAACAAAAATCGGATCAGGAATCGCGATTAGAAAAATTGCGGATTTAATCCGAGAAAAAGAAAAACGACGAATGCCGAATTTTTTTTCTCTTTTTTTTCCGCACGGAAAACGAGGCGCGACAAACCTCGGGCGGCGGCGGCGGCTCCGGCTTCGCATGCGGATCGAGGCGGGGCTGATGGGATGGGGCGGCTCGGGGCTGCGCTATTTAAAGGCTGCCCCCGGGCGGTGTCCCGCTCGGGTACGGCCCGAAGTCGGTTCGTTTTTTTAATTATTCCGCTCGGAGAAAAAATAAAAAGAAATACTAAACGGACTCCAAAAATTCCGAAATAAATTTTCACGGGCTTCTAAAATCAAGCCGCACAAGGTGAACATTTATTTGGGCCCTAAATGCAATTTTGAAAAACACACATTTTTCCTAAATTCAAATAAAACACCGAAAAACTCCGAAATAAAATCTTATTTGATTTTTTATTAAATCCTCAATATTTCTTTATTTTGGGAAAGTCATTTTATTCCCTCTCTCATATTTTTGTAATAGAAATAATTGATGATAACATAAATAAAATCAAATGATCCTATTCTCAACATTTGAGAAAACTCAAATATGAAAATAACGAAATCCCCAACTCTCTTCGTGGGTCATTGAGTTGCGTAAAGTTTCAGAATTGGAAATATTTTCCAAATGAAATTCAAATATTTTCAACACCCCATGTCATTTAAATAAATGGAAGAAGTCATGTCATATTCTCTCCAGGGTTTTGTGGTGAAAAGAATTTGAATTCACGGAGATCAGAAAGCAAATATGAAAGTTTGGGAAAGTCCTTTTATTCCCTCTCATTTAACTTTCAAAAGTTTCGAATTCACTCACTTTCAGACAATCAATCAAACAATCAATCAAATCTATCTATTCACTATAACATTCCAAAATTTAGAATTTTGGGATGTTACACTCACACACGACAATAAATTCTGAGATGTTGAGGAAGGAGTTGGGGGCCAGATCGTGGAAATCCAGCCCGTAGTAGAACATGAGTCCGCAGACGAATGGGTGGAGAGGGAATCCCAATCCACGAACGAAGTGGGGGATGAATACCACCCTCTCATGGGGCTCCGGGGTGGGGATGATTTGCCCCTTTGCTGGAAGCCGGTGGGCAATTTCCTTGGCTAAGTACCCAGCCTCCCGGAACTTGGTGATGTCCTTCTCCTTGAAGAGGATCCACTTGCCCTGCGCTCCAGATCCGGACATGGCTGGAGTGCTTTTTTGAGGTGGAATGGATGGAAGCTTGGGCGCTAGAGCTCGAGAATGGATGGGCAGAGAGGAAGAGGGCGTGGGTGAAAAGGTGAAATCTTTATCCCTTTATAAAGGCTGCGAATATCAAGTGCCTCCCCACTCACCTTAAAACTCGCCTATTCCCCAAGGGTCATGCAGACGGCGCGGTTGGATTAACCACGCCCGCTGAGGGAGTCCTGGATTAGGGGGTCTTCGGACAGCCGGACTATATCCTTTGGCCAGTCTGTTGGACTATGAAGATACAAGATTGAAGACTTTGTCCCGTCTCTGGATGGGACTCTACTTGGCGTGGAAGGCAAGCTAGGCAATACGGATATGTATATCTCCTCCTTTGTACCGACCTTGTGTAACCCTAGCCCCCTCCGGTGTCTATATAAACCGGAGGGTTTTAGTACGTAGGACAACATACAATCATACCATAGGCTAGCTTCTAGGGTTTAGCCTCTCTGATCTCATGGTAGATCAATTCTTGTAATAATCATATCATCAAGAACAATCAAGCAGGACGTAGGGTTTTACCTCCATCAAGAGGGCCCGAACCTGGGTAAACATCGTGTCCCCTGCCTCGTGTTACCATCCGCCTTAGACGCACAGTTCGGGACCCCCTACCCGAGATCCGCCGGTTTTGACACCGACATCAGTGCTTTCATTGAGAGTTACACTGTGTAGTCACTATAAGGCTTGATGGCTCCTTCGATCATCGCTAGCGATGCGGTCCAGGGTGAGGCTTTCCTCCCCGGACAGATTTTCATATTCGGCGGCTTTGCACTGCGGGCCAATTCCTTTGGCCATCTGGAGCAGATTGAGAGCTACGCCCCTGGTCATCAGGTCAGATTTGGAAACTTGAACTACACGGCCAACATCCGCGAAGACTTGATCTTCGACGGATTCGGGCCCATGTCAGATGCGCCGCACAGTCTTGACGAGCATGATGTAACTCTGCCGTCGGAAAGTGTTCGGGAGATCGCATCCGCAGCTACTCCGTCCATCAATCCGGAGCAAGTCGCGCCATCCGAGAGCGGAGGGATGGACCCCGCCATGGAGGCCGCACTCTCAGTGGCGATACAGCCGGATACTGACTTCACCCCTTACGAGAGCCATGTCGCGGAACCATTGGATTCATCTTCGGCCACGAACTCCGAGCCGCTCATATCCGTGCCTGTCGAGTCCGACTGGGCGCCGATCATGGAGTTCACCTCCGCGGACATCTTTCAGCATTCACCCTTCGGGGATGTGCTAAATTTATTAAGGTCTCTCTCCCTGTCAGGAGAACCTTGCCGAACTATGTCCGACTAGAATGGGATGCAGATGACGAAGAAATTCGCTGCCCACCCACCACCCACATAGTAGCCACTGTCGACGACTTAACCGACATGCTCGACTTCGTCTCCGAAGACTTCGACGGTATGGACGACGAAGCCGGAGACGAACAGGATCCACCACCCTCTGGGCACTGGACTGCCACCTCATCATATGATATATACATGGTGGACACCCCCAAAGAAGCCAATGGCGACAATACAGCGGAGGATGACCCCTCCAAGAAGCAACCCAAGCGTCGATGTCAGCGGCGCCACACTAAGTCCTGCCACAGCAAGAGCAGTGATACCGGCACAGGAGATAATAACACTCCGGATAGTGCCAAAGACAACAACAATCCCCTCCAGCATGGTGCAGAGCTAGAAGACGAACAAGCTAGCCCTCCAGAGCAGGCAGCAGATGGTGAACTGGAGGAGGACAATTACATGCCTCTCTCCGAAGACGAGGCAAGCCTCGGCGACGACGAGTTTATCGTGCCTGAGGATCCCGTCGAGCAAGAGTGCTTCAAGCACCGGCTTATGGCCATGGCAAATAGCCTAAAGAAGAAACAGCAACAGTTTCAAGCTGATCAAGACTTGCTAGCAGACAGATGGACCGAAGTCCTTGAGGCCAAGGAGCATGAACTCGAGCGCCCGTCCAAGAGTTACCCAAAACATAGGTTGCTACCTCACCTCGAGGAGGAAGCATTGAAACCTCATTTGCCAGTGTACGATGCGGCTGACCGGCCACTACGCGGCCGAGGCAGAGAGGCGATTCAGCCTAAAGTTCAGACCGCACCCTGTCGCCACTCAGTCAAAAATACTAAGGCCTGGGGCAACACAGAGGACCTGCGAGACATCTTGGACAGTAAGGCAAAAATTGCAAGGTCAATATACGGGACACGGGCACGTGCGCCCACACGGGATGATGATTGTCGAGTCGGATACACCAAGAGTAAATCTGGCCGGGCCGAATACAGCAGACAAGACTCATACGAACAACGTCGGGATATAGGACGGCACAGAGGCGCCGCACACCGCCTATGCTTCACTGATGAAGTTATGAATCATGAATTCCCGGAGGGTTTCAAACCCGTAAATATCGAATCATACGACGGCACAACAGATCCCGCTGTATGGATTGAGGATTTCCTCCTTCACATCCACATGGCTCGCGGCGACGATCTACATGCCATCAAGTACCTCCCACTAAAACTCAAAGGACCAGTTCGGCATTGGCTGAATAGCTTGCCAGCAGATTCCGTTGGCAGTTGGGAGGATTTGGAAGATGCATTTCTTGACAACTTCTAGGGCACTTATGTGCGGCCACCGGATGCTGATGACTTGAGCCACATAACCCAGCAGCCAGGGGAATCGGCCAGACAATTCTGGACACGGTTCCTGACTAAGAAAAATCAAATTGTAGACTATCCGGACGCAGAAGCCCTAGAGGCATTCAAGCATAACATCCGCGACGAGTGGCTCGCCCGCCACCTCGTCCAGGAGAAGCCGAAATCTATGGCAGCCCTCACAACACTCATGACCCGCTTTTGCACGGGTGAGGACAACTGGTGGCTCGTAGCAACAACACATCAAGGAATCCGGATACCTTGGATGCCAAAGACGTTAACGGCAGGCAGCATCGTAATAAACTAAAGTTCCGCAATAACGGCGATGACACTGAAGATACGGCAGTCAATGCCGGATTCAAAGGCTCTAAATCCGGTCAGTGGAAAAAGCCATTTAAAAGAAATACTCTGGCTCCGTCTAGTCTGGATCGCATACTAGATTGCTCGTGTCAAATCCACGGCACCCCTGACAAGCCAGCCAATCACACCAACAGAGAATGCTGGGTGTTCAAGCAGGCCAACAAGTTAAATGCCGAAAACAAGGACAAGGGGCTGCATAGCGATGACGAGGAGGAGCCCCGGCCGCCGAACCCAGGAGGACAGAAGGGGTTTCCCCAACAAGTGAAGACAATGAGCATGATATACGCAACCCACATTCCCAAGAGGGAGCGGAAGCATGCACTAAGGGACGTCTACGCGATGGAGCCTGTCGCCCCGAAGTTCAACCCATGGTCTGCTTGTCCGATCACCTTCAATCGCAGGGAGCACCCCACCAGCATCGGTCATGGCGGATCCGCCGCACTGGTCCTAGACCCCATCATTGACGGATTTCATCTCACTCGAGTCCTTATGGACGGCGGCAGCAGCCTGAACCTGCTTTTATCAGGATGCAGTGCAAAAAATGGGTATCGATCCCTCAAGGATCAAACCCAGCAAAACCACCTTTAAAGGCGTCATCCCAGGTGTAGAGGCCCATTGCACAAGCTCAATCACACTGGAAGTGGTCTTCGGATCACAGGATAACTTTTGAAGTGAAGAGTTAATCTTCGACATCGTCCCGTTTCGCAGTGGCTATCATGCACTGCTCGGACGGACAACATTTGGAAAATTGAACGCAGTGCCGCATTATGCATACCTCAAGCTCAAGATCCTAGGACCCCGCGGGGTCATAACAGTAAATGGAAACATAGAACATTCGCTCCGTACGGAAGAGCACACTGCGGCCCTTGCAGCAGTGGCACAAAGAAGCCTGTTCAGGCAGACCACTCATTTGGCGTTACAGCCCCCGGACACCTTCAAGCGAGTCCGAAACAATCTGCAACAGGATCACCTGGCGCGATCAGCGCTCGCCTAGCAATCCGGCCCCCGTCCCAGTCCCAGTGCAGCGATGAAATTCGTGTCACGCGTACATAACTACGCATTGAAAATACCATGGACATAGGCAGGGGCACAATCAGGACACGCCCCGCATTGTGGCTTAACCACACCAGGGGCTGTATACCTTTGACATTCGTTTTCTCTTTTAGGGCCTAACTCTTCGGAAGCCCTTTCCGGCAGTCCGATTACCGGACACATTCCGGAAGCAACAACCAAGGCGGCAAGAAGCTAAGATGAACATGGGAACCGCCAGGTGGTCTCTAGTAATACTTGATATACCCGCTTTTCACTATTTATGCATAGCTCGCCTTGGGATAGGACATTTCGAATTGTCCTACTTTTTGCTTATTGCACCACTTGTTCCAGTATGCTTCGACGTACTATTCAAATAACAATGCATCTTATTAATATGTCATTGCATTATTTAAGTTTTTCTCTTTCTCTTATATGTCCATTTATGACATTCCGCACTTGCACGCTCAGGTACGGTCAGTACGCCAGGGGCTCTCGTTTACCCCGTAATACGACGCAAGAAGTCTGAACACTTTCGACAGTGCGGCACCCCGTGCTTATAGCATTATATGCATCAGCTCCGAATCATGTCTTGGGTCAAATGTTGGGTTGCCCGGCTCTAATTCTTTGGTACCTTACATTCCGCTATATCGGCTAAGGTAGCGGTGGGAGAACTACTGCGATTGTGTCCCGGTTCTTCCGGACGAGCACCTCAGTAGAGAAAGCCAAAAACTGGCTGTCATGATAAGGCGAGAGACTGGTCACTGTTCGAGAGGTATCAAGTCCTTAAAGACTTTTTCCGCTTCGGGCGAGGAGCCGGCCTTGTCCGGCTTAGGTGTGTATAGCGCCCCAAATTCGGCCCTCCGAATACCAGGGGCTTCGCCAAAAATTTAAAATCATAGACTTCTATGGCTAAGTGAGAGTGATAAAGCATTATAGTCTGATTGCCTGGTTCGTTGCGCTAAGCACCTCCCATGAAGGACCCAAAATTAGGGTAAAGAGTGTTCAGATTTACCTCAAACACCCTAGTACTAGTTACATGGGGGCAGAAGCCAACGAATGTCCAACCCTCAGATTTTATAAACGGTTGCACAGAAGGTAATATTTTAAATTAAGAAAGCGTCACATGGTGCAAAAGAACTCGTTTCATATTACAGGATCACATGGGCATGTTCATTCAGAAATTACATCCTTGGCACACTCATCTGCCACTAAGAGGGAACCCTTCAGGACGCTCTCATAGTAATTCTTGGGGCAGCGATGCTCCTAGCCCTCCGGCGGCCCCTCCTTCACAAGCTTCACGGCGTCCAGCTTCGCCCAGTGCACCTTCTCCCGGGCAAAAGCTCTGCGTGCACCTTCGATGCAGACGGACCGCTTGATGACTTCATGCCGTGGGCAGGCTTCCACCAGCCGCCTCACTAGACCGAAGTAGCTGCCGGATAGGGGCTCACCAGGCCACATCCGGATTATAAGGCCCCTCATGGCCTGTTCGTCCGCCTTGTGAAGTCCGACCAACTCCTTCAGCTGGTCGCTCAAGGACACGGGGTGTTAGATCCCAGTATACTAAGACCAGAACAACTTCTCCGTTCAGCTCCCCTCCTCAGCTCGGTAAATCTCCGCAGCATCTAGGACACTGCGGGGAAGATCTGTAAACGCTCCTGGAGAGCTCCGAACTCGGGTAAGAAAAAGGAAAGTCTCCTTCACATGCTTGCTTTGCATATTGAATGCCTTACCCGCTGCTATCTTATTCGCCGGATCAATCTCCTGGAGGGCCTTGTGGGCTTCGGCCTTGGCGCTCCGGACGCTTTCAAGCGCCTGCGCGAGCTCGGACTCTCGCGTCTTGGAGTCAAGCTCCAAGGACATGTGCTTTTTGGCGAGCGCCTCGAGCTCTTGCCGCACCTCTCCTACTTGGGCTTCTTGTTTCTCCCTTTCAATATGTTCTTTGGTCGCTTTGTTTTCAGCCTCGGACAACGCCTTCCTCAGGGTCTCCACCTCGGTCGTGGCCCCTGACAAATTCATTATGATCCTATTACTTTACACTGAACTTCTTTTTAACTATATAAACTGGGCTATACCTTACCTTTGCTCTCTTCGAGCTGCCCCTTGGTAAGGCCGAGCTCGTCCTCAGACCTCTTCAGGGCCTGCTTCAGCGTAGAGACCTCCGTAGTACGTGCGGCAGCAGCCAGCAGGGAAGCCTGCACATACACATAGACATACACTAATTAGACTCCTGAGTTATCATTTGATACTCTATCCGGCTTTTCTTCGCGAACGCCGAACAGAGCATCAGGGGCTACTATCTATGCGGTAATATTTTTATATTTTGAATGCTTACCTCAAATCATGTTAGGAGGCCGGCGCAAGCTTCGGTTAGTCCATTTTTGGCGGACTGAACCTTCTTGACCACCGCACTCATGATAATGCGTTGTTCTTCATCGATGGAAGCGCTGTGAAGCGCTTCCAGCAAGTTGTCCGGTGCCTCTGGTTGGACAAAGGACACCGGCATAGATGGTTGGCCTCCCTTAATGGGAGACCGCCTGCCGGAGTCCGGAACCATCGAAGGTTCCGGCGCAGTGTCCGGCTGGGGCCCGAACTCAAAGCCCGTAGGAGCCTCGCTCCCTTGGTACCCAGGGTCCGGGAGGTCTCCATGAGGCGCCCCCAGGATCACCTCCCCTTGGGTCGGTGCCTTTTGAGACACCACCTCAGCGTTGTCCGTAGGGTGAGGGGTGGAAGCCGTCGGAGGAGAACCGCTGTTCATATCCGACGAGCCCAAAGAGCCGCTCGATGAGGGTACGTCGAGATGAGCTCGGGTCGGACTGCATAATCATGTTCGGCATGAGCAAAGGCAGTACAATAAAACATACCATGAAGTACTATGGTGTCCGGACACTTACGACTTCGCCATGGGCTTGTCCCTGGGTAGCCACTCGTCGCTGCTGTCGGCGGCCGTCGTGGCACAGTCCGGAGGGAGGGTCTTTCCCTTCTTGGACCCTTCGGCCTCCCCGGATGGGTCGGCCTTCCTTTTCTTGTCTCCCCGGCTGGGGGGGGGATAACTTTTCTCATCCTCCTCGTTTCCGTGGGAGGAGTGCGCATCGGACTGATCGGATGATGAGTCCGATAGAACCTTGCGCCAGAGACCCTTTCAGGTCCCCGTGGCCTTATTCTTGGCCTTCTTTTCTGGCACCTCGTAAGGTGCTGGAGTCAGCATCTTCATTAGAAGAGCGTTTGCAGGATCTTCGGGCAGGGGGGATGGGCAATCAAGCTGCTCCGCTATCTTTATCCAGTCCTATTAATGACACGAAAGCTTAGATCCAGCACATAAATAAACCAGGGGAAATAAATACCCTAAGAGATATAAAAGCCTACTGGATGGGCGCGACGCTTTGTGTTGAGTTCACGGTCCTCGGTGAGGGAGGGAGGCATCTCGGCGCCCTTGAACAACACCCTCCAAACGTCCTCGTGCATCGTGTTGTGGAGTTCTCGCAGCGTCTGGTGCTGGGCCGAGTCAAACTCCCACAAAACAAATGCCCGTCGTTGGCACGGAAGGATCCGGCGGAAGAGCATAACCTAGACCACGTTGATGAGCTTGATTTTCTTATTCGTCATGTTCTGGATGCAGGTTCGGAGTCCGGTCAGCTCTACCGAAGAACCCCAGGACAGGCCCTTCTTTTTCCAAGAGGTGAGCCGTGTGGGGATTCCAGATCGAAATTTGGGGGCCGCCACCCAGTTGGAGTCGCGCGGCTGGGTGATGTAGAACCGCCCCGATTGCCACCCCTTTATGGTATCCATGTAGGTACCCTCGAGCCAGGTGACGTTAGGCATCTTGCCCACCATGGCGCCTTCGCATTCTGCTTGCTGGCCACCCACCACCTTCGGTTTGACATTGAAGGTTTTCAGCCATAGGCCGAAATGGGGCCTGATGCGGAGGAAGGCCTCACACATGACGATAAACGCCGAGATGTTGAGGATGAAGTTGGGGGCCAGATCATGAAAATCCAGTCCGTAGTAGAACATGAGCCCACGGAAAAACGGGTGGAGAGGAAATCCTAGTCCGCAAACGAAATGGGTAAGAAAAACTACCCTCTCATGGGATTCGGGCGTTGGGACAATCTGCCCCGCATTCGGCAGCCGGTGCGCGATATGCGCAGCTAGGTATCCGGCTTCCCGTAACTTTTTGATGTTCTCCTCCGTGACGGAGGAGACCATCCACTTGCCTCCTTCTCCGGACATGATTGGAGTGGTTCGAGAAGAAGAACGCGAGCTTGGGCATTAGATCTCGGGTGTGCGGGAATGGGAAAGCGAGAAGGAAGAAGGCGTGGGTGAAAAAAGTAAATCTTTGTCCCTTTATAAGGGCGGAGGAGGCGATGAGTCTCCCCACTTGCCTGGCAAAACCGCTTATTCCCCAGGCGCCGTAATTGATGGTGCGGTTGGGTTACCCACGTCCATATTGATGAGAATCCCATGATAAAGGGAAATGATCTCTGCTTTGACAAGACATATCAAGAAAACCGCCTTGCGATATGTGTGGAGCTGGTTGAGAAAGGCAGTTCGAATAATAATCGGGCCATGGTGTGGTTTCATGCTATCAAGATGTGTCAGCAGGTTAGATTTGTGGAAATATTATTCTCCCTACGGTGGTATGTGGAACTTATTTTGTAGGGTCGGACACTATCCTTGCATTCCAACTCTTCTGTGGTATATTCGAGGGAGGAACCCGCCTTGCAATGCCGAAGACAACACTGCACGCCGGACTCATCGTCATTGAAGCCTGGTTCAGGGGCTATTGAGGGAGTCCTGGATTAGAGGGTCTCCGGACAGCCGGACTATATCCTTTGGCCAGACTATTGGACTATGAAGATACAAGATTGAAGACTTCGTCCCGTGTCCGGATGGGACTCTACTTGGAGTGGAAGGCAAGCTAGGCAATACAGATATGTATATCTCCTCCTTTGTAACCGACCTTGTGTAACCCTAGCCCCCTCCGATGTCTATATAAACCAGAAGGTTTTAGTCCATAGGACAACATACAATCATACCATAGGTAAGCTTCTAGGGTTTAGCCTCTCTGATCTCGTGGTAGATCAACTCTTGTAATACTCATATCATCAAGAACAATCAAGCAGGACGTAGGGTTTTACCTCCATCAAGAGGGCCCGAACCTGGGTAAACATCATGTCCCCTGCCTCCTGTTACCATCCGCCTTATACACACAGTTCGGGACCCCCTACCCGAGATCCGCCGGTTTTGACACCGACACCCGCATTGATGAGAATCCCGCAATAAGGGGACATGATCTCTACTTTGACAAGACGTGCGAATAAAACCACATCTTGAAACATGGAGCGGGAGGATAAAAAATGGTTCAAAATAATGGCCGAGAAGTGACGTGGTGTCACATTACAACAGTTGTCAGTGGATTGGACTCGTAAAATACTATACTCTCTGTGTGTGTGTGGTACTCGTTTTGTAGAACCGGACACATTTTTTGTGTTCGAAGGCTGTTTTGGAGTATTCGGAAGAGGAACCCGCCTTGCAATGCCGAAGACAATCTGCATGCCGGACACCTTGTTGTTGAAGCCTGGTTCAGGGGCTACTGAGGGAGTCCTGGATTAAGGGGTCCTCGGGCGTCCGGACTATGTAACATGGGCTGGACTAATGGGCTATGAATATACAAGACAGAAGACTTCTTCCCGTGTCCGGATGGGACTCTCCTTTGCATGGATGGCAAGCTTGGCGTTCGGATATGTAGATTCCTTCCTTTGTCAACGAACTTTGTACAACCCTAGGGCTCTCCAGTGTCTATATAAAGCGGAGGATTTAGTCCGTAGGGGCAATCACACTCATACCGGCTAGACTTCTAGGGTTTAGCCATTACGATCTCGTGGTAGATCAACTCTTGTAATCCTCATATGAGCAATATCAATCAAGCAGGACGTAGGGTATTACCTCCATCAAGAGGGCCCGAACCTGGGTAAACATCGTGTCCCCTGTCTCCTGTTACCATCGATCTTAGACACACAGTTCGGGACCCCCTGCCCGAGATCCACCAGTTTTGACACCGACATTTCTGCTTTCATTGAGAGTTCCACTGCGTCTGCTACCTCTTGAGAACTGCGTTGGTTTTCCCTTGAAGAGGAAAGGGTGATGCAGAAAAGTAGCGTAAGTATTTGCCTCAGTTTTTGAGAACCAAGGTATCAATCCAATAGGAGATCACGCTCAAGTCCCAGGCACCTACACAAACAAATAAGAATCTCGCAACCAACGAGATAAAGGGGTTGTCAATCCCTTCACGGTCACTTACGAGAGTGAGATCTGATAGATATGATAAGATAATATTTTTGTATTTTTATGATAAAGATAAATAAAGATGCAAAGTCAAATAAATGGCAATGGAAATAACTAAGTATTGGAAGATTAATATGATAGAAGATAGACCCGGGGGCCATAGGTTTCACTAGTGGCTTCTCTCAAGAGCATAAGTATTACGGTGGGTAAACGAATTACTGTCGAGCAATTGATAGAATTGAGCATAGTTATGAGAATATCTAGGTATGATCATGTATATAGGCATCACGTCCAAGACAAGTAGACCGAAATGATTCTGCATCTACTACTATTACTCCACACATCGACCCCTATCCAGCATGCATCTAGAGTATTAAGTTCATAAGAACAGAGTAATGCTTTAGGGAAGATGACATGATGTAGAGGGATAAACTCATGCAATATGATATAAACCCCATCTTTTTATCCTTGATGGAAACAATACAATACGCGTCATTTCCCTTTCTATCACTGGGCTCGAGCACCGCAAGATTGAACCCAAAGCTAAGCACTTCTCCCATTGCAAGAAAGATCAATCTAGTAGGCCAAACCAAACTGATAATTCGAAGAGACTTGCAAAGATAAACCAATCATCCATAAAAGAATTCAGAGGAGAATCAAATATTATTCATGGATAATCTGGATCATAAACCCACAATTCATCGGATCTCAACAAACAAATCGCAAAAGAAGATTATATCGAATAGATCTCCAAGAAGATCATGGAGAACTTTGTATTGAGATCCAAAGAGAGAGAAGAAGCCATCTAGCTAATAACTATGGACCCGTAGGTCTGAAATAAACTACTCACACATCACCGGAGAGGCCATGGAGTTGATGTAGAGGCCCTCCGTGATCGATGCCCCCTCCGACGAAGCTCCGGAAAAGGTCCAAGATGGGATCTCTCGGGTACACAAGGTTGTGGTGGTGGAATTAGGTTTTCGTGGTGCTCCTGGATGTTTGGGAGGTATGTGGATATATATATATATATATATAGGAGGAAGAAGTACATCGGTGGAGCAATGGAGGGCCCATGAGGGTGGAGGGCGCGCCTAGGGGGGTAGGCGCGCCCCATGCCTCGTGCCTTCCTCCGTTGTTTCTTGACGCACACTCCAAGTCTCCTGGATCACATTCGTTGAGCAAATCACGTTCCCGGAGGTTTCATTCTGTTTGGAGTCCGTTTGATATTCCTTTTCTTCGAAACCCTAAAATAGGCAAAAAAAACAGCAATTTGGGCTGGGCCTCCGATTAGTAGGTTAGTCCCAAAAAATGATATATAAGTGTAAAATAAAGCCCATTAACATCCAAAATAGATAATATAATAGCATGGTGCAATCAAAAATTATAGATACATTGGAGACGTATCAGCATCCCCAAGCGTAATTCCTGCTCGTCCTCGAGTAGCTAAATGATAAAAGAAAGAATTTTCGATGTGGAATGCTTTCTAACATATTTCTCAATGTAATTTTTCTTTAATGTGGCATGAATTTTCAGATCCGAAAGATTCAAGATAAAAGTTTAATATTGATATAAAAATAATAATACTTCAAGCATACTAACTAAGCAATTATGTCTTCTCAAAATAACATGGCCAAAGAAAGTTATCCCTACAGAATCATATAGTCTGGCTATGCTCTATCTTCACCACACAAAATATTTAAATCATGCACAACCATGACAAGCCAAGCAATTGTTTCATACTTTTAGTGTTCTCAAACTTTTTCAATCTTCATGCAATATATGAGCGTGAGGCATGGATATAGCACTATATGGTGGAATAGAATGGTGGTTGTGGATAAGACAAAAAAGGAGAAGATAGTCTCACATCAAATAGGCGTATCAGCGGGCTATGGAGATGTCCATCAATAGATATCAATGTGAGTGAGTAGGGATTGCCATGCAACGGATGCACTAGAGCTATAAGTATATGAAAGCTCAACAAAAGAAACTAAGTGGGTGTCCATCCAACTTGCTTGCTCATGAAGACCTAGGGCAATTTGAGGAAGCCCATCATTGGAATATACAAGCCAAGTTCTATAATGAAAAATTCCCACTAGTATATGAAAGTGATATCATAGGAGACTCTATATCATGAACATCATGGTGCTACTTTGAAGCACAAGTGTGGAAAAAGGATAGTAGCATTGTCCCTTCTCTCTTTTTCTCTCATTTTATTTTTTTCTTTGGGCCTTCTTTCCTTTTTTTTCTTTTTCTTTTTTACCTCTTTTCTCTTTTTTTCCGTCTGGAGTCTCATCCCGACTTGTGGGGGAATCATAGTCTCCACCATCCTTTCCTCACTAGGACAATGCTCTAATAATGATGATCATCACACTTTATTTACTTACACTCAAAAATTACAAATCGATACTTAGAACAAAATATGACTCAATGTGAATGCCTCTGGCGGTGTACCGGGATGTGCAATAATGCATGAGTGACATGTATGAAAATTATGAACGGTGGCTTTGCCACAAATACGATGTCAACTACATGATCATGCAAGCAATATGACAATGATGAAGCCTGTCACAATAACGGAACGATGGAAAGTTGCATGTCAATTATCCCGGAATGGCTATGGAAATGCCATAATAGGTAGGTATGGTGGCTGTTTTGAGGAAGGTATATGGTGGGTTTATGGTACCGGCGAAAGTTGCGCGATTCTAGAGAGGCTAGCAATGGTGGAAGGGTGAGAGTGCGTATAATCCATGGACTCAACATTAGTCATAAAGAACTCACATACTTATTGCAAAAATCTATTAGTTATCGAAGCAAAGTATTTCGCGCATGCTCCTAGGGGGATAGATTGGTAGGAAAAGACCATCGCTTGTCCCCGACCGCCACTCATAAGGAATATAATCAATAAATAAATCATGCTCGACTTCATCACTTAACGGTTCACCATACGTGCATGCTACGGGAATCACAAACTTTAACACAAGTATTTCTCAAATTCACAACTAATCAACTAGCATGACTCTAATATCACCATCTCCATATCTCAAAACAATTATCAAGTATCAAACTTCTCTTAGTATTCAATGCACTTGTATGAAAGTTTTTATTATTGCCATGTTGTTCTAAAGGACTCTCAAAATAATATAAGTGAAGCATGAGAGAACAATTATTTCTATAAAATAAAACCACCACTGTGTTCTAAAAGATATAAGTGAAGAACTAGAGCAAAAACTATATAGCTCAAAAGATATAAGTGAAGCACATAGAGTATTCTAATAAATTCCCAATCATGTGAGTCTCTCTCAAAAGGTGTGTACAGAAAAGATGATTGTGGTAAAATAAAAAGCAAAGACTCAAATCATACAAGACGCTAAAAGAAAAACGCATATCATGTGGTGAATAAAAATATAGCTCCAAGTAAAGTTACCGATAGACAAAGACGAAAGAGGGGATGCCTTCCCGGGCATCCCCAAGCTTAGGCTTTTTGGTGTCCTTGAATTTTACCTTGGGGTGCCATGGGCATCCCCAAGCTTAGTTTCTTGCCACTCCTTGTTCCATAATCCATCAAATCTTTACCCAAAACTTGAAAACTCCACAACACAAAACTCAAAATAGAAAATCTCGTGAGCTCCGTTAGCGAAAGAAAACAAAACACCACTTCAAGGTACTGTAATGAACTCATTCTTGATTTATATTGGTGTTAAACCTACTTATTCCAACTTCTCTATGGTTTATAAACTGTTTTACTAGCCATAGATTCATCAAAATAAGCAAACAACACACGAAAAATACAATCTGTCAAAAACAAAACAGTCTGTAGTAACCTGTAGCTAGCGCAACTTCTGAAAGCCAAAAACTTCTAAAATAAATTTCTGGACGTGAACAATTTATCTATTAATCATCTTCAAAAAGAATTAACTAAATAGCACCTTCCAAATAAAAATGGCAGAAATTCTCGTGAGCGCTAAAGTTTCTGTTTTTTACAGCAAGATCAAAAGACTTTCCCCAAGTCTTCCCAACGGTTCTACTTGGCACAAATACTAATTGAACACAAAAAACACAACCAAAACATAGGCTAGATAAATTATTTTTTACTAAACAGGATCAAAAATCAATAAATAAAAAATAAAATTGGGTTGCCTCCCAACAAGCGCTAACGTTTAACACCCCTAGCTTGGCATAAAAGCAAAGATAGATCTAGGTATTGCCATCTTTGGTAGGAAATCCATAAGTGGCTAGATTCATATGGTAATTTAATTTTCTTTCTAGGGAAGTGTTCCATGTATTTCCTTAATGGAAATTGGATTCTAATATTCCCTTCCTTCATATCAATAATTGCACCAATCGTTCTAAGGAAAGGTCTACCAAGAATAATAGGACATGAAGGATTGCAATCTATATCAAGAACAACGAAATCTATGGGCACATAGTTCCTATTTGCAACAATAAGAACATCATTAATTATCCCCATAGGTTTCTTAATAGTGGAATCCGCAAGGTGCAAGTTTAAAGAACAATCATCAAAATCACGGAAACCTAGCAAATCACACAAAGTTTTTGGAATCGTGGAAACACTAGCACCCAAATCACACAAAGCATAAGACTCATGATCTTTAATTTTAATTTTTATAGTAGGTTCCCAATCATCATAAATTTTTCTAGGGATATAAACTTCCAACTCAAGTTTTTCTTCATAAGATTGCATCAAAGCATCAACGATATGTTTAGTAAAAGCTTTAATTTGACTATAAGCATGAGGAGAATTTAGCACGGATTGCAACAAGGAAATACAATCTATGAAAGAGAAATTATCATAATTAAATTCCTTGAAATCCAAGATAGTGGGTTCATTGCTATTTAAAGTTTTAATCTCTTCAATCCCACTTTTAACAATTTTTGCATCAAGATCTAAAGACTCTGAATTTTTAGAACGCCTTCTAGGTAAAGGTGGCTCATCTTCAGCCCCATCATTATCAAGATTCATATTGAAAAACAAAGATTTAATAGGGGACACATCAATTACTTTTATATCTTCATCCTTATTATCATGAAAGCTAGAAGAACGCGCTTTAATAAAGGAATCTTTCTTAGCACGCATCCTAGCGGTTCTTTCTTTGCACTCATCAATGGAAATTCTCATGGCTTTGAGTGACTCATTGATATCATGCTTAGGTGGAATAGATCTAAGTTTCAAAGAATCAACATTAAGAGAAATTCTATCAATGTTCCTACCCAACTCATCAATCTTAAGCAATTTTTCTTCAATCAAAGCATTGAAACTCTTTTGCGATGTAATAAATTCTTTAATATTAGATTCAAAATCAGAGGGCATTGATGACCCACAAGTATAGGGGATCTATCGTAGTCCTTCCGATAAGTAAGAGTGTCCAACCCAACGAGGAGCAGAAGGAAATGATAAGCGGTTTTTAGCAAGGTATTCTCTGCAAGTACTGAAATAAGTGGTAACAGATAGTTTTGTGATAAGATAGGTTGTAACGAGCAACAAGTAACAAAAGTAAATGAAGTGCAGCAAGGTGGCCCAATCCTTTTGTAGCAAAGGACAAGCTGGAACAAACTCTTATAATAGGAAAAGCGCTCCCGAGGACACATGGGAATATCGTCAAGCTAGTTTTCATCACGTTCATATGATTCACGTTCGATACTTTGATAATTTGATACGTGGGTGGACCGGTGCTTGGGCGCTGTTCTTACTTGAACAAGCATCCCACTCATGATTAACCTCTATTGCAAGAATCCGCAACTACAACAAAAGTATTAAGGTAAACCTAACCATAGCATGAAACATGTGGATCCAAATCAGCCCCTTACGAAGCAACGCATAAACTAGGGTTTAAGCTTCTGTCACTCTAGCAACCCATTATCTACTTTTTACTTCCCAATGCCTTCCTCTAGGACCAAATAATGGTGAAGTGTGATGTAGTCGACGTTCACATAACACCACTAGAGGCTAGACAACATACATCTTATCAAAATATCAAACAAATACCAAATTCACATGACTACTCATAGCAAGACTTCTCCCTTGTCCTCAGGAACGAACGTAATTACTCACAAAGCATATTCATGTTCATAATCAGAGGGGTAATAATATGCATATAGGATCTGAACATATGATCTTCCACCAATTAAACCAACTAGCACCAACTACAAGGATTAATCAACACTACTAGCAACCTACTAGCACCAATCCCGGACTTTGAGAGAAGATTTGGATACAAGAGATGAACTAGGGTTTGGAGATGAGATGGTGCTGGTGAAGATGTTGATGGAGATTGCCCTCTCCTGATGAGAGGAGCGTTGGTGATGATGACAGTGATGATTTCCCCCTCCCGGAGGGAAGTTTCCCCGGCAGAACAGCTCTGTCGGAGCTCCAGATTGGATCCGCCAAGATTCCGCCTCGTGGCGGCGGAGTCTCATCCCGAAAAGTTCCCTCCTATTTTTTTCTCATCGAAAGACCTCATATAGGAGAAGATGGGCGTCGAAGAGCCACCAGGGGGCCCACGAGGTAGGGGGGCACGCCCCCACCCTCGTGAGCAGGGTGTGGGCCCCCTGGCCTTCATCTTTGGCGTGGATTTTTCTTTATTTCTTTTAAGACATTCCGTGGAGTTTCAGGACTTTTGGAGTTGCGCAGAATAGGTCTCTAATATTTGCTCCTTTTCCAGAGCAGAATTCCAGCTGTCGGCATTCTCCCTCTTTATGTAAACCTTGTAAAATAAGAGAGAATAGCCATAAGTATTGTGACATAAAGTGAAATAACAGTCCATAATGCGATAAATATCGATATAAAAGCATGATACAAAATGGACGTATCAACTCCCCCAAGTTTAGACCTCGCTTGTGCTCAAGCAAAAAGCCGATAACAATAAATATGTCCTCATGTTTAGAGGTAGAGGCGTCGAAAAAAATGAAATACGGACATGAAGGCATCATGATTATTCTCATAACAGCAACATATATAGATTTTGTCATATGATTACTTAGGTTCAAGTGATGATCTATTCACAATGCAAAAGTATAAATCATAAACCTTATTGGGCTCTGACAAACTATAATCTCAGTCATTGAAGCAATTGCAATTTATCATAATATCGGAAAGAGTCTATGTCAGAGCTAAAAAGCAAGTCCACATACTCAACTATCATTTAGTCCTCCATAATTGCTAACACTCATGCGATACTTGTGGTTATGGAGTTTTAATCGGACAGAGAGAAAGATAGGGGCTTATAGTTTTGCCCCACAACCTTTTACCTCAAGGGTAATGTCAATAATAATGGTTCATGCTCCCCTACATCCAATTAGATATATATATATATATCATGTTCTTTCCAACATGTTGAGCTTGCCAAAGGATAAAATGAAAAAGAAAAGGTGAAGATCACCATGACTCTTGCATAAGGTAGAAGATAATAATAAAGGATAGGCCCTTCGCAGAGGGAATCAGAGGTTGCCATGCGCTTTTATGGTTGGATATATAAAATCTCAATGCAAAAGAACGTCACTTTATATTGCCCCTTGTGATATGAACCTTTATTATGCAGTCCGTCGCTTTTATTACCTCCACATCACAAGATCGTATAAAGCTTATTTCTCCCACACCAATCAATCATACATATTTAGAGCAATTTTTATTGCTTTGCACCGATGACAACTTACTTGAAGGATCTTACTCAATCCATAGGTATATATGGTGTTCTCTCATGGCAAAACTGGTTTAAGGATATTTGGAAGCACAAGTAGTATTTCTACTTGGTGCTGAGAATTTGGCTAGCATGAGGGGGAAAGGCAAGCTCAACAAGTTAGAGGATCCATGACAACATACTTTATCTCAGATATAAGAAATACATAACTCATTACGTTGTCTTCCTTGTCCAACATCAACTCTTTAGCATGTCATAATTTAATGAGTGCTCCCAATCATAAAAGATGTCAATGATAATATATCTATATGTGAAAACCTCTCTTCACTTATTACTTCCTATTAATTGCAACAATGACCAAAGCTATGCCTGCCAACTCCCAACAACTTTTAATCATCATACTCTTTCTATGTGAAGTCATTACTCTCAATAAGATCAATATGAACTTTTTTTCTTTTTTCTCTTTCTTTTATTTACCCAAGATCATGGCAAAATAATCAAGCCCTTGACTCAACACTAATCTTTATTATATATAGCTCACGGACTCGATTACATAGAGAGATCATAAAGCAAAACTAAAAACTAGATCATGCCATAAATTTTTTTCTACTAGATCAAGATACTACTAATAGGATCGAACTAAGAAAAACGGTAAAGATAGGAGTTGTGATTGTGATACGGTACCGGGGCACCTCCCCCAAGCTTGGCAGTTGCCAAGGGGAGTGCCCATACCCATGTGATTATGTCTCCTTGGTTGGTGAAGAAGGTGGTGGTGATGTTGGCTTAGTTGATGGTTTAGTCTTCTCCCTTAATTTGCGCTTGAGGACGGCATTTTGATCCCTCAGATCATCAATTTCCCACTCTAGGGTTAATATCTTTTTGCATAGGTCCCGCTTATTTTCCTGCAAGAGACGAAAAGGGATAAACTCGAACTTGGGTTTCTTTACCCTTTTAGGGAGACTTGACTTTTTGAACTCCACGTGCATGTCCCTAGGTTGAGGTAATGGTGCTTCATCTTCATCTGATCTCGTCTCCTCCTTCCCCTTGGGTTCATAGTCCTCTTCTTCCTCCGTGGTCCATCCATTATGTTCCACATCTCCATAGAACTTTGGATTTGCTATGTAATCATCCACATAGCTTTCTCCTTCCAAATCCTGGGAAGATATGTTGATTTAATCGGCAACAGGATAGCTCGAAACAAAGACAAGAGATTTTTGCGTGATACGGGAGTCAAAAACTTCGGGAGAATATATAATGAATTTTTACCGACCAAAATACGTAACGTGCAAGAAAACGGAGTTCGGAAGGCACACGAGGTGCTCACGAGGTAGGGGGGCACGCCCAGGGGGTAGGGCGCGCCCACCACCCTCGTGGGGCCCTCGTGTCCTTCCCGGACTGCTACTTAGTTTTCTATTTTTCTAAATATTCCAAAACGGAGAAATATTGCCTTAAGAATTGTTTTGCAGTCGGTTTACTTACCGTACCACATACCTATTCCTTTTCAGAGTCTGAAACATTCCGGGAAGTGTCCCTTATGTATTCCTCCGGGGTTACGGTTTCAATAATATTGGTTTCAACATTTATGGGATTACCTGAGATATAATGTTTGATTCTTTGACCGTTTACCACCTTTGGATTTGTGCCCTCGAAGTTGTTGATTTTTATGGCACCGGAACATTAGACCTCTTCGATAACATAGGGGCCTTCCCATTTAGAGAGAAGTTTTCCTGCAAAAAATCTTAAACGAGAGTTGTATAGCAATACATAATCACCTACATTAAACTCACGCTTTTGTATCCTTTTGTCATGCCATCTTTTAACTTTTTCTTTAAACAACCTGGCATTTTCATAAGCTTGGGTTCTCCAGTCATAAAGTGAGCTAATATCAAATAACCTCTTTTCACCGGCAAGTTTAAAATCATAGTTAAGCTCTTTAATAGCCCAATATGCCTTATGTTCTAGTTCGAGAGGTAAGTGACATGCTTTTCCATAGACCATTTTATACGGAGACATATCCATAGGATCTTTGTATGCAGTTCTATAAGCCCATAACGCATCATCAAGTTTCTTAGACCAATTCTTTCTAGACCTATTAACAGTCTTTTGCAAAATTAATTTGAGCTCTCTATTGCTCAACTCTACTTGACCACTAGACTGTGGGTGATAAGGAGATGCAATTCTATGATTAACATCATATTTAGCAAGCATTTTACGGAAAGCACCATGAATAAAGTGTGAACCACCATCAGTCATTAAATATCTAGGGACTCCAAACCTCGGGAAAATAACTTCTTTAAGCATTTTAATAGAAGTGTTATGATCAGCACTACTAGTTGGAATAGCTTCTACCCACTTAGTAACATAATCAACAGCAACTAGAATATGTGTGTATCCATTAGAGGCAGGAAAAGGTCCCATATAATCAAAGCCCCAAACATCAAATGGTTCAATTACAAGAGAATAATTCATAGGCATTTCTTGACGTCTACTAATATTACCAATTCTTTGACATTCATCATAAGACAAGACAAACTTACGGGCATCCTTGAAGAGAGTAGGCCAATAAAAACCAGATTGCAATACCTTATGTGCAGTTCTATCTCCAGCGTGGTGTCCTCCATAAGATTTGGAATGACACTTGCGTAGAATCTGTTCCTGTTAATGCTCAGGTACACAACGTCTAATAACACCATCTGCTCCTTCTTTATAAAGATGTGGGTCATCCCAAAAGTAATGTCTTAAATCATAGAAGAACTTTTTCTTTTGTTAGTATGTGAAGCTAGGTGGTATAAATTTAGCAACAATATAATTAGCATAATCAGCATACCATGGAGTACTACGAGAAGTACTTATAAAATTTAATTGTTCATCAGGAAAGCTATCATTAATAGGTAGTGGTTCATCAAGAATATTTTCTAACCTAGACAGGTTGTCTGCAACGGGGTTCTCAGCTCCCTTTCTATCAACAATATGCAAATCAAAGTCTTGTAGCAAGAGAACCCATCTAATAAGTCTAGGTTTAGCATCTTTCTTTTCCATAAGATATTTAATAACAGCATGATCAGTTTGAATAGTTACTTTAGAATCAACAATATAAGATCTGAACTTATCACAAGCAAATACAACTACTAACAGCTCTTTTTCAGTAGTAGCATAATTTCTTTGAGCATTGTCAAGAGTCTTACTAGCATAAGGAATAACATTTAATTTCTTGTCAACTCTTTGCTCTAGAACAACACCTACAGCATAATCACTAGCATCACACATAATTTCAAAGGGTAAATTCCAATCAGGTGGCTGAACAACAGGTGCAGTGACTAATGCTTTCTTAAGTATTTCAAATGCTTCTACACAATCATCATCAAAGACAAATGGTATATATTTTTGCAATAAATTAGTCATAGGCCGAGAAATTTTTGAGAAGTCCTTAATGAACCTCCTGTAAAATCCGGCGTGACCAAGGAAACTTCTTATACCTTTGATGTACTTGCGACATGGCATCTTTTCAATAGCATCAACCTTGGCTTTATCAACTTCAATACCTCTTTCAGAAACCTTGTGCCCCAAGACAATACCTTCATTAACCATAAAGTGGCACTTTTCCCAATTCAAGACAAGATTAGTTTCTTCACATCTCTGCAAAACTCGATCAAGATTGCTCAAGCAATCATCAAAAGAAGAACCATAGACGGAAAAGTCGTCCATGAAAACCTCACAAATCTTTTCACAAAAGTCAGAGAATATAGCCATCATGCATCTTTGAAAGGTAGCGGGTGCATTACATAAACCAAAAGGCATACGTCTATAAGCAAAAGTAGCAAAAGGGAATGTAAAAGTAGTCTTTGATTGATCTCTAGCCGACACAGGTATTTGAGAGAAACCGGAATAACCATCTAGAAATCAATAGTGTGTATGTTTGCATAATCTTTCTATCATTTTATCAATAAAAGGTAAGGGGTAATGATCTTTCTTAGTAGCTTTATTTAATTTGCGGAAATCAATTACCATCCTATAACCTGTGATATTTCTTTATGGAATCAATTCATCTTAATCATTAGGAACAACAGTAATACCTCCCTTCTTAGGGACACAATGGACAGGACTTAACCACTCACTATCAGCAATGGGATAGATTATACCTACCTCCAGAAGCTTTAATATTTCTTTTCTTACCACTTCTATCATTTTAGGATTCAGACGTCGTTGAGGATCATGAACTGGTTTGGCATCTGCTTCCAAATTTATTTTATGTTGACATAGAGTGGGACTAATGCCCTTAAGATCATCAAGAGTATATCGAATAGCAGCACGGTGCTTCTTCAGAGTTTTCAATAATCTTTCTTCTTCATGCTCTAAAAGGTTAGCACTAATAATAACAAGATATATCTTCTTTTCATCAAGATAAGCATATTTAAGATTATCAGGCAAAGGTTTGAGCTCAAACACGGGATCACCCTTGGGTGGAGGTGGATCCCCTAAAATTTCAACAGGCAAGTTGTGATGCAGAATAGGTTCCTGTTTAAAGAATACTTCATCTATTTTTCCCTTCTTTCTTTCATGAACATATCATTTTCATGGTCTAGCAAATAGTGTTCTAAAGGATTACTAGGAGGTACGGCAATAAAAGCAAGACCAATAATTTCATCCTTACTAGGTAATTCTTCCTCACAATGTTGTTTACTAAATTTAGAGAAATTAAACTCATGAACCATATCATCCAAGCCAACAATAACAATATTCTTAGTGCAGTCTATGGTAGCATTGACAGTATTTAAGAAGGGTCTACCAAATATAATTGGACAAAAACTATCTTGTGGGGAAGTAAGAACAAGAAAATCAGTAGGATATTTAGTTTTCCCACACAAGACTTCAACATCTCTAACAATTCCAATTGGTGCAATAGTATCTCTATTAGCAAGTTTAATAGTAACATCAATATCTTCTAACTCAATAGGTGCAATTTCATTCTTAATTTCTTTGTATAAGTCATGAGGTATAACACTAGCACTAGCACCCATATCACATAAGCCATGATAACAATGATCTCCTATGTTAACAGAAATAACAGACACGCCTACCACATGTATATGTTTATCTTTATCACAAGGTTTAGCAATTCTAGCAGTTTCACCTTCGAACTGAATAACATGCCCATCAATATTATCAGACAAGAGATCTTTAACAATAGCAATATTAGGTTCTACTTTAACTTGCTCAGGAGGTGTATAAGTTCTAATATTGCTTTTACGAACAAAAGTTGAAGCTTTAGCATGATCCTTTATTCTAATAGGGAAAGGTGGTTTCTCAATATAAGAAGTAGGAACAATAGGATCATTATAAGTGACAGTCTTTTCTTCAACTTTAATAGGTGCAGCTACTTTTACTTCTATGGGAGGATGATATTTAAACCACTTCTCCTTAGGGAGATCAACATAAGTAGCAAATGATTCACAGAAAGAAGCTACTATCTCAGAGTCAAGTCCATATTTAGTGCTAAACTTACGGAAAATATCGGTGTCCATAAAAGATTTAACACAATCAAACTTAGGTGTCATACCCGACTCCTTACCTTCGTCAAGGTCCCAATCTTCAGAGTTGTGTTTAATTATATCCAATAAATTCCATCTGAAGTCAATAGTCTTCATCATAAAAGAGCCAGCACAAGAAGTATCGAGCATGGTGCGATTGTTTTCAGAAAGCCGAGCATAAAAACTTTGCATAATTATTTCTCTTGAGAGCTCATGATTGGGGCATGAATATAACATTGATTTAAGCCTCCCCCAAGCTTGAGCGATGCTTTATCCTTCGCGAGGCCATAAATTATATATATAATTGCGATCACGATGAACAAGATGCATAGGGTAATACTTTTGATGAAATTCCAGCTTCAATCTTTTATAGTCCCATGATCTCATATCATCACATAGCCTATACCATATCAATGCGTCTCCCTTCAAAGATAAAGGGAAGACCTTCTTCTTAGCAACATCACCGGGTATACCTGCAAGCTTAAATAATCCACAAACTTCATCCACATATATTAAGTTCTCATCAGGATGCTTTGTTCCATCTCTTGTAAAAGGATTAGCTAGCAGTTTTTCTATCATACCCGAAGGATACTCATAAGGAATTTCATTTTCAATAGGTTAAGTAGGTTGAGGAGCAACTCTTTGCTCTACTGGACGGGGTGAAGATACCCCGAACAAGCCCCTCGGAGAATTACTTTCCATAGTAACAAGTGACAGTAAATTTCAGCACACTATATAAATTTTTCCTTACCAAATTCCACCTACCAAAGGCGCTACACTCCCCGGCAACGGCGCCAGAAAAGAGTCTTGATGACCCACAAGTATAGGGGATCTATCATAGTCCTTTCGATAAGTAAGGGTGTCGAACCCAACGAGGAGCAGAAGGAAATGATAAGCGGTTTTCAGCAAGGTATTCTCTGCAAGTACTGAAATAAGTGGTAACAAATAGTTTTGTGATAAGATAGGTTGTAACGAGCAACAAGTAACAAAAGTAAATAAAGTGCAGTAAGGTGGCCCAATCCTTTTGTAGCAAAGGAAAAGCCGGAACAAACTCTTATAATAGGAAAAGCGCTCCCGAGGACACATGGGAATATCGTCAAGCTAGTTTTCATCACGTTCATATGATTTGCGTTCGATACTTTGATAATTTGATATGTGGGTGGACCGGTGCTTGGGTGCTATTCTTACTTGAACAAGCATACCACTTATGATTAACCTCTATTGCAAGCATCCGCAACTACAACAAAAGTATTAAGGTAAACCTAACCATAGCATGAAACATGTGGATCCAAATCAGCGCTTATGAAGCAACGCATAAACTAGGGTTTAAGCTTCTATCACTCTAGCAACCCATCATCTACTTATTACTTCCCAATGCCTTCCTCTACGCTTAAATAATGGTGAAGTGTTATGTAGTCGACGTTCACATAACACCACTAGAGGCTAGGCAACATACATCTTATCAAAATATCAAACGAATACCAAATTCACATGACTACTCATAGCAAGACTTCTCCCTTGTCCTCAGGAACGAACGTAATTACTCACAAAGCATATTCATGTTCATAATCAGAGGGGTAATAATATGCATATAGGATCTGAACATATGATCTTCCACCAATTAAACCAACTAGCACCAACTACAAGGAGTAATCAACACTACTAGCAACCTACTAGCACCAATCCCGGACTTTGAGAGAAGAATTGGATACAAGAGATGAACTAGGGTTTGGAGATGAGATGGTGCTGGTGAAGATGTTGATGGAGATTGCCCTCTCCTGATGAGAGGAGCGTTGGTGATGACGATGGTGATGATTTCCCCCTCCCGGAGGGAAGTTTCCACGGCAGAACAGCTCCGCCGGAGCTCTAGATTGGATCCGCCTAGGTTCCGCCTCGTGGCGGCGGAGTCTCATCCTGAAAAGTTCCCTCCCAGTTTTTTCTCATCGAAAGACCTCATATAGGAGAAGATGGGCGTCGGAGAGCCACCAGGGGGCCCACGAGGTAGGGGGGCTCGCCCTAGGGGGGCCCCACCCTCGTGAGCAGGGTGTGGGCCCCCTGGCCTTCATCTGTGGCGTGGATTTTTCTTTATTTCTTTTAAGACGTTCCGTGGAGTTTCAGGACTTTTGGAGTTGCGCAGAATAGGTATCTAATATTTGCTCCTTTTCCAGACCAGAATTCTAGCTGCCCGCATTCTCCCTCTTTATGTAAACCTTGTAAAATAAGAGAGAATAGCCATAAGTATTGTGATATAAAGTGAAATAACAGTCCATAATGCGATAAATATCGATATAAAAGCATGATGCAAAATGGACGTATCAGGCATCTTATTATAATTTCCATAAGAATTGTTGTAGGAATTGCCATATTTATTAGAGTAATTACTAGGGAACGGCCTAGAATTAAAATTACCTCTATACGCGTTATTACCAAAATTGTTCCTACCAACAAAATTCACATCCATAGATTCATTATTATTCTTAATCAAAGTTGACAAAGGCATATCATTAGGATCAGTAGGAGAACTCTTATTAGCAAACAATTTCATAAGTTCATCCATCTTTCCTCTCAAAACATTAATTTCTTCTATCGCATGCACTTTTTTACTAGTAGATCTTTCAGTGTGCCATTGAGAATAATTAACCATAATATTATCTAGGAGTTTGGTAGCTTCTCCTAAAGTGATTTCCATAAAAGTGCCTCCCGCGGCCGAATCTAAAAGATTTCTAGAAGGAAAATTCAATTTGGCATAAAAATTCTGTATAATCATCCATAAATTCAAACCATGTGTCGGGCAATTATGTATCATTAATTTCATCCTCTCCCAAGATTGTGCAACATGTTCATGATCAAGTTGCTTAAAATTCATAATATCGTTTCTAAGAGAGATGATCTTAGTGGGAGGAAAATACTTAGAGATAAAAGCATCTTTGAATGTATTCCATAAATCAATACTATTCTTAGGCAAAGACGAAAACCAAGCTTTAGCACGATCTCTAAGAGAAAACAGAAATAGCTTCAGTTTAACAATATCATTATCCACATCTTTCTTATTTTGCATATCACACAAATCAACAAAGTTGTTTAGATGAGTAGCGTCATCTTCACTAGGAAGGCCGGAAAACGTATCTTTCATGACAAGATTCAACAAAGCAGCATTAATTTGACAAGATTCAGCATCGGTAAGAGGAGCAACCAGAGTGCTAATAAAATCATTGTTGTTGGTATTGGTAAAGTCACACAATTTAGTATTATCTTGATCCATCATGACAAGCAAGCAATCCAACACACAAGCAAACAAGAGACGGGCAAAAAGGCAAATAGAAAAAGAGAAGGGGAACGGAAAGAGAGGGAGAGAGGAAAAGAGGGCAAATAAAACGGCAAGGGTGAAGTGGGGGAGAGGAAAACAAGAGGAAAATGGCAAATAATGTAATGCGAGGGATAAGAGTTTGTGATGGGTACTTGGTAGTCTTGACTTGTGCTTGAATCTCCCCGGCAACGGCGCCAGAAATGGCTCGTTGTCGGGGGTCAAATCTTGATTTGACTTGGCGCGAATCTCCCCGACAACGGCGCCAGAAATCCTTCTTGCTACCTGTTGAGCACTGCGTTGGTTTTCCCTTGTAGAGGAAAGGGTGATGCAGTAAAGTAGCGTAAGTATTTCCCTCAGTTTTTTAGACCCAAGGTATCAATCCAGTAGGAGATCACGCTCAAGTCCCACGCACCTACACAAACAAATAAGAACCTTGCAACCAACGCGATAAAGGGGTTGTCAATCCCTTCACGGTCACTTACGAGAGTGAGATCTGATAGATATGATAAGATAATATTTTTGGTATTTTTATGATAAAGATAAATGAAGATGCAAAGTAAAATAAATGGCAATGGAAATAACTAAGTATTGGAAGATTAATATGATAGAATATAGACCCGGGGGCCATAGGTTTCACTAGTGGCTTCTCTCAAGAGCATAAGTATTACGGTGGGTAAACAAATTACTGTCGAGCAATTGATAGAATTGAGCATAGTTATGAGAATATCTAGGTATGATCATGTATATAGGCATCACATCCGGGACAAGTAGACCGAAACGATTTTGCATCTACTACTATTACTCCACACATAGACCGCTATCCAGCATGCATCTAGAGTATTAAGTTCATAAGAACAGAGTAATGCTTTAGGGAAGATGACATGATGTAGAGGGATAAACTTATGCAATATGATATAACCCCATCTTTTTATCCTCGATGGCAACAATACAATACGTGTCATTTCCCTTTCTGTCACTGGGATCAAGCACCGCAAGATTGAACCCAAAGCTAAGCACTTCTTCCATTGCAAGAAAGATCAATCTAGTAGGCCAAATCAAACTGATAATTCGAAGAGACTTGCAAAGATAAACCAATCATACATAAAAGAATTCAGAGGAGAATCAAATATTGTTCATAGATAATCTGGATCATAAACCAACAATTCATCAGATCGCAACAAACAAACCGCAAAAGAAGATTACATCGAACAGATCTCCAAGAAGAACGAGGAGAACTTTGTATTGAGATCCAAAGAGAGAGAAGAAGCCATCTAGCTAATAACTATGGACCCGTAGGTCTGAAATAAACTACTCACATATCACCAGAGAGGCCATGGAGTTGATGTAGAGGCCCTCCATGATCGATGCCCCCTCCGGCGGAGCTCCGGAAAAGGCCCCAAGATGGGATCTCTCGGGTACAGGAGGTTGCGGCGGTGGAATTAGGTTTTCGTGGTGCTCCTGGATGTTTGGGGGGTACGTGGATATATATAGGAGGAAGAAGTACGTCGGTGGAGCAACGGAGGGCCCATGAGGGTGGAGGGCGTGCCGAGGGGGGTAGGCGCGCCCCCTGCCTCGTGCCTTCCTCCGTTGTTTCTTGACGCACACTCCAAGTCTCCTGGATCACATTCGTTGAGAAAATCACGTTCCCGAAGGTTTCATTCTGTTTGGACTCCGTTTGATATTCCTTTTCTTCAAAACCCTAAAATAGGCAAAAAACATCAATTTGGTTGGGCCTCCGATTAGTAGGTTAGTCCCAAAAATGATATAAAAGTATAAAATAAAGCCCATTAGCATCCAAAATAGAAAATATAATAGCATGGAGCAATAAAAAATTATAGATACGTTGGAGACGTATCAGCGTCATCACCAGAAGGTTCGATGGCTCCATCAACCATCTACAACAATATATGCTTCCTTGGGGGAGGTTTTCCTCCCTGGTCAGATCTTTGTGTTCGGCGGCTTCGCACTGCGGGCCAACTCGCTTGGCCATCTAGAGCAGATCGACAGCTATGCCCCAGGTCACCAGATTAGTTTTGGAAACTTGGATTATGTCGCTGACATCCGAGGAGACTTGATCTTCCAAGGATTCACGACCCCAACCTTCGCTCTGGCCTTAGAGTCGGAGCGCGTTGCCAGGTCCGAAGACGGGATTTCAAAACCCTTTGGACTATCTGTGGCCACTAAGCCTAGTACGGGAGAGCCGGAGGAAGCAGTGTCGCTGGCAACTATCAAAAAGCCGGACTCTTCCCTAGACACTAGCTCCGAACTCTCGGAGTCAGTATCGTGTGGGCTCGGCTGAGGAATCCCCTTCCCGCCGTACTCCACGGATTCTCTTCTCCCTAAGCAAACCTCGCCTTTAAGCAAGGCTCTGGACTTGATGCGATCCCTCGTCATTATAGAGGAGCAATGTCCAAACTACATCTAGCCTGAACTAGGGGCTGAGAGCAGGGAATTTTACGTCCCACCCACCACTCACTTCATAGCCACTGTCGACGACCTAACTGACATGCTCGACTACGGCTCCAAATACATCGACGGTATGGACGACGATGCCGAAGAGGAGCAGGCCCAAAACCCACCGTTTACCGGACGCTGGACGGCCACCTCTTCATATGACGTCTACATGGTGGATACACCCAAGGAGGGTGACGACGATATTGAGAAAAATCCAGTAGAGGGTAAACCTCCCGATATACAACCAAAACACCGACGACGCCGCTCTAAAGCACGCTGAAACAAAGACAACAATACTGGCACGAGAGACAACAATACTCCGGACAATGCCGAAGACCAAGAAAACCCCATCGAGCAAAACTCTGAACAAGACAATCGGGAGGATGGGCATGTTAGCCCTGATGAACAGACTGCAAATGAAGACTCAGAGGATAGTAATTACCTCCCACTCTCCAAGGATGAGGTGAGCCTCGGCGACGAAGACTTTATCGTGCCTGAGGAACCTCTCGAGAAGGAGCGCTTTAAGCAACGGCTAATAGCCACTGCAAGGAGTCTGAAAAAGAAACAACAGCAACTTCAAGCTGATCAAGATCTACTCAACGACAGATGGACTAATGTCCTGGCAGCCGAGGAATACGGCCTTGTGCGCCCAACCAAAAGCTACCCGAAGCATAAACTGCTACCTCGATTCGATGATGAGGCACTTGAGCCCGTACCAGCAACACGTAATGCAGCTGACCAACCACCACACGGCCAGGACAAAACGGCAGCTCAAGCCGATCACCGGCCCATACTATCTTGTCGTAAAGGTAGAGACACAATGGCTCGGGGATACACATATGACTTATGGAAGGTCCTGAAGAATAAAGCAGGTCCAGCCAGGTCAATCTACGGATCGCGGGGGTGTGCCTCGACGTGCGATGATGGCTATCAAGCTAAACATGACAAGCATAATCACGCCCGGGTCGAAAGCCGCAGACGGACTCCATCCGAACTATGTCGCGACCTGGACCGATATAGAGGTGCCGCACACCCCCTCTACTTCATTGATGAAGTAATGGAGCATGTATTCCCAGAAGGGTTTAAACCGTAAATATCGAATCATATGATGGAACAACAGATCCCGCAGTATGGATTGAGGAATTTCTTCTCCATATTCATATGGCCCGCGGTGATGATCTTCATGCCATCAAATACCTCCCGCTAAAACTCAAGGGACCAGCTCGGCACTAGTTGAACAGCCTGCCCGAAAACTCCATTAGCGGCTAGGAGGACTTGGAAGACGCCTTCTGTGACAACTTCCAAGGCACATACGTCCGACCCTCGGATGCCAATGACTTAAGTCACATAGTTCAACAGCCCGGAGAGTTAGCTAGGAAATTCTGGACAAGGTTCTTAACTAAAAAGAACCAGATCATCGACTGCCCGGATGACGAAGCCCTAGAGGCCTTTAAGCATAGCATCCGCGATGAATGGCTCGCCCGACACCTCGGCCAAGAAAAGCCAAAGTCCATGGCAGCCCTCACGACACTTATGACCCACTTTTGTGCGGGCGAAGATAGTTGGCTTGCCCGTAGCAATCATAATGCAAGTGAACCTGGCACCTCCGAAGCCAAGAATAGCAACGGCAAGCCCCGATGCAATAGGCATAAGGGTCGAAACAATGGTGACAATACCGATGACCCGGCGGTCAACACCGGATTCGGTGGCTCCAAGTCCGGTCAGCGGAAGAAGCCATATAAAAGGAACAATTCGGGCTCTTCCAGCCTGGACCGCATACTCGATCGTCCATGTTGGATCCACGACACCCTTGATAAACCAGCCAATCATACCCACCGGAGTTGTTGGGTCTTCAAACAGTCCGGCAAATTAAATGCCGAAGATAAGGAGAAGGGGTCGCAAAGCGAGAATGACGATGAGGATCCCCGTCCGCCGAACATGGGGGGATAGAAGAAGTCCCCCCCAGGTTAAAACGGTGAACATGATATACGTTACCCATATCCCCAAGAGGGAGCGCGAACGTGCGCTCAGGGACATCTATGCGATAGAGCCAGTCGCCCCAAAATTCAACCCATGGTCGTCCTGCCCGATCACTTTCGATCGCAAGGACCATCCGACCAGTATCCGTCACGGCGGTTCAGCCGCACTGGTCCTTGACCCAATTATTGATGGATTCCACCTCACGCGAGTCCTCATGGACGGTGGCAGCAGCCTCAACCTGCTCTATCAGGATACAATCCGCAAAATGGGCATCGATCCATCAAGGATCAAGCCCACAAAAAATACCTTTAAAGGAGTAATACCAGGTGTAGAGGCCCGCTGCACGGGTTCAATCAAATTGGAAGTTGTCTTCTGATCCCCGGACAACTTCCGAAGAGAAGAATTGATCTTCGACATCGTCCCCTTCCGTAGTGGCTATCACGCACTACTTGGAGAAACTGCATTTGCCCGATTCAATGTGGTGCCACACTATGCGTATCTCAAACTTAAGATGCCCGGACCACGCGGTGTCATAACAGTCAATGGAAACACAGAGCGCTCCCTCCGTACTGAGGAGCACACCGCGGCCCTGGCAATAGAATTACAGAGCGACCTTACCAAGCAGAACCTTAATTCGGCGGCCAAGCTCCCGGACACTTTCAAACGAGTCCGGACTACTCTGCAGCAGAACAGTCCAACTTGTCAGGAGCTCGACTAGCAATTCGACCTCCGTCTTAGTCCCGAACAAATGGCGGCGTACGTACCACACTTACATAATTACGCACTCAACATACCATGGGCATAGACAGAGGCATAACTTGATTGTGGTACATCATTTGGCTCCCACACATACTTTTCCTTTTCCTTTTACCATTTTTTGGTCTCTTCTCTACAGGCCCCTTTCGACGACCTGCACATAGGTCCTTTCGAAGGACGGATATACCAAGGCGGCAAGCAGTACAATTGTGTGGGGGAATCTCTAGATGTTCTTCTTGACGATCATTCTACCTGTTTTCAGGACCCACACACAGCTCCCCCTTGGTCTTGGCATGTTAAATAGCCCTGTTGCTTATCGCACCATTTGTACAAATACGCTTTGATGTAGTAATCAAATTATAATGGAAACAGTTTCCGGCCCAACCTACGTGGCACTAGCTTACTACTTCATTTTGTTTCGCTATTCTTTGCACCCGTACACTTTGGTACGCTTTAATTCGCCAGGGGCTTAATTGTGCTCCATACTATGACAACAAAGTCCGAACACTTTTTATAGTACAGTTCGGTGCCCCGAATTTTAGCATTATATGCATCGGCTCTGAATCATGTCCTTGGTCAATAGTTGGGTTGCCCGGCTCCTGTGCTTGCTACCTTACGTTCCGTCCTATCGTCTAGGGTAGTAAAGGGAGAACTACTGCGATTGTGTTTCTAGTTTATCCGAGCAAACACCTCAGTAGAGAAAGCCCAAAACTGACTGTCATGATACGACGAGAGCTGGTGAGCTATTCGGAGGTTACAAATATTTTGCGATTTTTTCCGCATTATGCGACGAATCGGCCTTTACCCCATCAGGTGTCTACAACACACTAGTCCGGATTAAATGCTAACTAGGGGCTACGCCTACATTTCTATTGTCCAACTCCCATGGCTACGTGAGAGTGATAAAGCCACATACTCTGATTGCTTGGTTCGTTGCGCGAAACACCTCCTTCAAGGACGAAACTCTTGGATCAAGAGTTTTTAGATTCTATCCCGAACACCCCCGTACTACCTACATGGGGGTTGAAGCCAACGACTGGCCATCTCTCAGTTTTAACAAAACGGCCGCACGGGAGGTAAAATTTTCAAACAACAAACATAATATTACATAATGGCTTTGTTTCATAATAGAGGAAGGGATAAACATGAATGACTTCATTCAAAGATAATGTCTTTCGAACACTGGCCCTCTACAATGAAGGATCCCTTCAGGACATCATCAAAATACTGCTCGGGCGTGCGGTGCTCCTTGCCCGCGGGCGGTCCCTCGGTCGCGAGCTTAATGGCGTCCATCTTCGCCCACTGCACCTTGACACAGGCGAAGGCCATCCGTGCACCTTCAATGCAGACAGACCGCTTGATGGCGTCAAGCCGAGGGCAGTCATTGACCAGTCACTTCACGAGCCCGAGGTAGCTGTAGGGTATGGCGTCGGCAGGCCATAAACGGATTATCAATTCCTTCATGGCCAGTTCGACCACCCTATGCAGTTCGGTCAACTGTTTCAGCTGATCGCTAAAGGGCACCAGATGCTCTGGCGCAAGGTATTGCGACCAGAACAGCTTCTCCGTTGAGCTCCCCTCTTCGGCTCGGAAGAATTCCGCAGCATCGGCAACACTGCGTGGCAGCCAGGCAAACACCCCTGGAGAACTCCAAATTCGGGTCAGTAAGAGGAACCTTTTCTTCACATACTTGCTTTGCATAATAAAGGCCTTACCCACCACGATTTTTCTGGCCTCCTAGATTTCCTGGAGGGCGCCCTGGGCTTCAACCCAGGCATCGTGCACGCTTTGGCGGGCATTGGCAAGTTTGGACTCTTGATCCACAATATTGCTCTCCAAGGACTCGCATTTCTTCACGGTGTCCTGGAGCTCCTACTGTACCTCACCAACCCCGGCCTCGTGTTTCTTGCGAGTGGCTTGTTCCTTTGCCGCTCTCTCATGGGCTTTGGGCAGCGCCTTCTTGAGGGTCTCCACCTCGGTCGCCGCTCCTACAAAATATTATCGCACTATGGTCAAATTATTCATCCTTTCTGAACCTACACAAGGTCATTGCATACCTTGATGATCTTCCAGCTGTTTTTTCACGTGGCCGAGCTCTTCCTCGGTCCGCTCCAGACTCTGTGTAAGTCCGGAGACCTCAGCACCATGAGAGGTCGTAGCCAGCAAAGACGTCTGCTTATTCACATAGACATGTATGGTTAGTCTACTGTGAAAATTAAGTTGATCCTCTATTCGACTTTTCTTTTCGAACACCAGTCAATGTCTCAGGGGCTACTGTCTATACTATGATATTCATTTTGCATAAATTGTGTTTTCATACCTCAAAAGCCTGTTAGAAGGCTTGTGCAGGCTTCGGTCAGTCCGCTCTTCGCGGACTGAATCCTCTCAACCACCATACCCATGAGGGTACGGTGTTCCTCAACAATGGAAGCACTTCGCAACGCTTCGAGTAGAATATCCGTTGCCTCTGGATGGACAGAGGTCACCAGCGGAATCGGTGCACCTCCTTCTTTTGAAGGAGGCTGCTTGCCGGATTCCGGAGCCGTATAGGTCTCCGGAATTGTATTCGGCCGGGGGCTGGATTGGATATGGCCCCCATCGCCGGTCTCCATGGGGATTTGCTCCCCCACGTGTCTGTTGGCCGAGGGGTCACCCTCTGGCGCCACCCTGATGACAACCTGCATGTCTCCTTGGCCTAGGGAGGTCCTTCGAGACAACACCTCGGTGTTATCCATGGACTTGGGAGAAGAGGCCGCCAGAAGGGACCCACTGTCCATCACCTTCAGATCCAATGAATTCCCCGAAGGTGAGGATCTCTCATGGTCGGAACGGGCCGGACTGTAGCGCATGATTTAACAATTAAAACTATGAAGTAAAGGAGCCGGATATGCGTGTGCGTCTTTGAGTACTTATGATTCGGCCAGGGGATTATCCCTGAGCGCCACTCGGAGTTGCTGTCGATGTCCCACACGGAGTTGTCTGCTAGGTAAACCTTCCCTTATTGGATGCCTCTTCCTCCAGATGCGTGGAGGCCGCACTTTTCTTCCTCCCCTACTCCGGGGGAGAATTTCTTTCCTCCCCCTCCTCGTCGTCCTTGGTGTGGGAGGAGTGGGTCTCGGTGTCTTCGGATGTCATGTCTGAAGTGTCCTTACAGCAGAGACCACTCCTGGTCTCCTTGGCCTTCTTCTCCGGTGCTTGGTAGGGCCCCGGAACCAGCATCTTTGTCAGAAGAGGGATTGCTGGGTTTTCGGGCAGCGGAGCCGGACACTAGATCTGCTCCACCTTTTTTGTCCATCCCTGAAAAAATAAATGGGGAAGCTTAGGCGTCTTCCTTGAGTATGCAAGTAAAGGATACACCTTGAAATACGGAAAACTTACCGAACTGGCAGGATGGACCAGGTCGTGCCCGCGGTCCTCGGTCATCGTCGGCCACGTCTCATTGGCCTTAAAGAGCACCTTCCAGATGTCTTCGTGCGTAGTGCCAAAGAACTGTTGCAAGGTCTGGTGATTTGCCAGATCAAACTCCCACAAATAGCAAGTCTGGCTTTGGCACAGAAGGATCCGTCGAACAAGCATCACCTGGATCACATTGACAAGCTTGATGTTCTTGTCCACCATGCTCCTAATGCGCGTCTAGAGCGCTGTCACATCATCAGACGAAGACCAGTCCAGGCCCTTCTCTAGCCTCCATGAGCCGCATCAGGGCGCCAGACTAGAATTCGGGAGCTGCGGCCCAGGTGGCGTCGCGAGGCTTTGTGATGTAGAACCATTGCTGTTGCCACCCTTTGACGGTCTCCACGAAGGTACCTTTGGGCCATGAGACGTTGGGCATCTTGCTCACCATGGCGCCTCTGCACTCTGCGTGTTGACCATCCACCACCTTTGGCTTCACATTGAAGATCATTAACCACAATCCGAAGTGGGGTGGGATGTGGAGGAAGGCCTCGCACACGACAATAAATGCCGAGATGGTGAGAAAGGAGTTGGGGGCCAGATCATGGAAATCCAGCCCATAGTAGAACATGAGTCCGCGGAAGAATGGGTGGAGAGGGAATCCCAATCCACGAACAAAGTGGGGGATGAATACCACCCTCTCATGGGGCTTCGGGGTGGGGATGATTTGCCCCTTTGCTGGAAGCCGGTGGGCAATTCCCTTGGCTAAGTACCCAGCCGCCGGAGCTTGGTGATGTCCTTCTCCTTGACGGAGAAAACCATCCACTTGCCCTGCGCACCAGATCTGGACATGGCTGGAGTGCTTTTTTGAGGTGGAATGGATGGAAGCTTGGGCGCTGGAGCTCGAGAATGGATGGGTAGAGAGGAAGAGTGCGTGGGTGAAAAGGTGAAATCTTTATCCCTTTATGAAGGCTACGAATATCAAGCGCCTCCCCACTCGCCTTGAAACTATCCCTCAACATGCAACAAAGAGTCACTCCAAAGTCACTAATAGCGGAGAACAAATGAAGAGACTATGATAGGGTACAAAACCACCTCAAAGTTATTCTTTCTGATCGATCTATTCAAGAGTCTGTAGTAAAATAACACAAAGCTAATCTTTCCGTTCAATCTATCATAGAGTTCGTACTAGAATAACACCTTAAGACACAAATCAACCAAAACCCTAATGTCACCTATATACTCCAATGTCACCTCAAGTATCCGCGGGTATGATTATACGATATGCATCACACAATCTCATATTCATCTATTCAAACCAACACAAAGTGCTTCAAAGAGTGCCCCAAAGTTTCTACCGAAGAGTCAAGACGAAAACGTGTGCCAACCCCTATGCATAAGTTCACGAGGTCACGAAACTCACAAGTTGATCACCAAAACATACATCAAGTGGATCACATGATATCCCATTGTCACCACAGATAAGCACATGCAAGACATACATCAACTGTTCTCAAATCCTTAAAGACTCGATCCGATAAGATAACTTCAAATGGAAAACTCAATCCATTACAAGAGAGTAGAGGGGGAGAAACATCATAAGATCCAACTATAATAGTAAAGCTCATGATACATAAAGATCTTGCCAACTCAAGAACACGAGACGGAGAGAGAGATCAAACACATAGCTACTGGTACATACCCTCAGCCCCGAGGGAGAACTACTCCCTCCTTGTCATGGAGAGCGTCGGGATGATGAAGATGGCCACCGGAGAGGGATCCCCCTCCGGCAGGGTGCCGGAACGGGTCTAGATTGGTTTTCAGTGGCTACAGAGGCTTGCGGCGGCGTAACTCCCGATCTATTCTGTTCCTTGATGTTTTAGGGTATATGGACATATATAGGCAAAAGAAGTCGGTTAGGGGAGCCACGAGGGGCCCACAAGGGTGGGGGCGCGCCCAGGGGGTAGGGCGCGCCTCCCTGCCTCGTGGCTTCCTCGAAGCTTCCCTAACGTCTACTCCAAGTCTCCTTGATTGCTTCCGTTCCAAATATAACTCTCTCGAAAGTTTCATTCCATTTGGACTCAGTTTGATATTCCTTTTCCCTGAAACACTGAAATAGGCAAGAAAACAACAATTTGGGCTGGGCCTCCGGTTAATAGGTTAGTCCCAAAAATAATATAAAAGTGTTTAGTAAAGCCCATAAACATCCAAAACAGATAATATAATAGCATGAATACTTCATAAATTATAGATACGTTGGAGACGTATCAGCATCCCAAAGCTTAATTCCTACTCGTCCTCGAGTAGGTATATGATAAAAGAAAGGATTTATGAAGTGTGAATGCTAGCAGGTGCACAAGTTTGATCAAAGGTAATTTCAATCACCTTTTCTAGCATCATTATATATCATAATAGTAGCTCAACTCATAGGACTTCTCATGATCAAGTAACAAGCTATTCACATGTTAAAGTATAGATCATAAACTTTCTTGAAAACTAACAAACTGTGTTATTAGTCATCAAACAATTACAATTCATCTTATTTTCAGGAAGGGTCTATGTCAGAGCTTTGATTCAGCAAACTTCACATACTCAACTATCATTTAGTCTTTCACAATTGCTAACACTCACGTGATATTTATGGGTTCAAAGTTTTAATCAGACACAGAGAAAGATAGGGGCTTATAGATTCGCCTCCCAACCTTTTACCTCAAGGGTAATGTCAATAATAATAGTTCATGATGCCTTACATCCAATTGGATATATATATATATATATATCAGGATCTTTCCAACACAATGTGCTTGCCAAAGGAAAAAATGTAAAAAGGAAATGTGAAGATCACCATGACTCTTGCATAAGGTATTAGACAAGAATAAAAGATAGGCCCTTCGCAGAGGTTGTCATGCGCTTTAATAGTTGGATGCACAAAATCTTAATGAGAAAGAACGTCACTTTATATTGCCACTTGTGATAGGGACCTTTATTATGCAGTCCGTCGCTTTTATTGCTTCCACATCACAAGATCGTATAAAGCTTATTTTCTCCACACTAATAGATCATACATATTTAGAGAGCAATTTTTATTGCATGCACCGATGACAACTTACTTGAAGGATCTTACTCAATCCATAGGTAGGTATGGTGGACTCTCATGGCAATACTGGTTTAAGGGATGTTTGGAAGCACAAGTAGTATCTCTACATGGTGCAAAGAATTGTCTAGCATGAGGGAGAAAGGCAAGCTCAGCATGTTGAATGATCCATGACAATATACTTTATTTTAGATATAAGAAAACATAACCCATTACGTTGTCTTCCTTGTCCAAGATCAACCTTTTAACATGTCATATTTTAATGAGTTCTCACAATTACAAAAGATGTCCAAGATAGTATATTTATATGTGAAATCTCTCTTCCCTCAATATTCTTTCATGAATTGTTCAAGTGACCAATACAATGTTTGCTAACCTTCAATATATTTACCACCTCTACTTCTTATATGTGAAGTCATTACTCCCCATGAGATAAGCATATGAAACATATATAATTTCAGATTTATTATATTCAATTCATTCAACCATTTACTCATAGGATATATGTGAAGCACGTGAATGAATAACAAACTACTCCGAAATATATAAGTGAAGATCAATGAGTAGTTAAATAATTATTTAGCTATGTGAAGACTCTCCCATTTAATAATTTCAGATCTTGATACTTTATTCAAATAGCAAGCAAAACAAAATAAAATTACATCTAAGAATAGCAAACATCATGTGACGAAGCAAAAACTTAGGATCAACCGATACTAACCGATATTTGTTGAAGAAGAAAGGTGGGATGCCAACCGGGGCATCCCCAAGCTTAGACGCTTGAGACTTATTGAAATATTATCTTGGGATGACTTGGTCATCCCCAAGCTTGAGCTTTTGTGTCTCCTTAATTCCTCTCATATCACGGTCTCCCTAAATCTCAAAAGCTTCATCCACACAAAACTCAACAAGGACTCGTGAGATAAGTTACTATAAACCAATGCAAAAACCTTATCATACTCTTCTGTAGCAAATCACTAAAATTATTATTCAACATTGCATACTAAATGCCTCTGCATATTTAATAGTCCTATCCTCAAATAGAATCATTAAAGAAGCAAACATATGCAAACAATGCAAACATAACAACAATCTGCCTAAACAGGACAGTCTGTAAAGAATGCAGCAAGATCCATACTTCCCTAGCTCCAAAAATTATGAAATAAAATTCCCACTGTAGTAAATTTATCAGAGCTTAATATGCAAAAGGTTTCAACATTTTATCACATTCTGACTTTCTAGGGAACTTTTGCAACAGTGGTAAACTTTCGGTTTTCAAACAGCAACATGTAGACTTGTAAAATAGGCATAGTAAAGGCCATCAATGCCACTTTTATTGAAATAAAAGATGAAAAACATTGTTCTAAATAACAGCAAGCAAATCCTAACAAAATAAATTGACGCTCCAAGCAAAACACATATCATGTGGTGAACAAAAATATAGCTCCAAGTAAAGTTACCGATGAACGAAGACGAAAGAGGGGATGCCTTCCGGGGCATCCCCAAGCTTAGGCTCTTGGTTGTCGTTGAATATTACCTTGGGGTTCCTTGGGAATCCCCAATCTTAGGCTCTTGCCACTCCTTATTCCATAGTCCATCGAATCTTTACCCAAAACTTGAAAACTTCACAACACAAAACTTAACAGAAAACTCGTGAGCTCCGTTAATAAAATAAAACAAACCACCACTTCAAGGTACTGTAATGAACTAATTATTTATTTATATTGGAGTTAAACCTACTGTATTACAAATTTTCTATGGTTCATAAACTCTATTACTAGCCATAGTTTCATCAAAATAAGCAAACAACACACGAAAAACAGAATCTGTCAAAAACAGAACAGTCTGTTGTAATATGTAGGTTTCGAATACTTATGGAACCCCAAAAATTATAAAATAAATGGCTGAACGTGAGTAATTTATCTATTAATCATCTTCAAAAAGAATTAACTAAATATCACTCTCTATTAAAAAATGGCAGCAAATCTCGTGAGCGCTAAAGTTTCTGTTTTTTACAGCAGGATCGCAAAGACTTTCCCCAAGTCTTCCCAAAGGTTCTACTTGGCACAAACACTAATTAAAAGCACAAAACCACATCTGAACAGAGGCTAGATGAATTATTTATTACTAAACAGGAGAAAATAGCAAAGAACAAAAATAAAATTGGGTTGCCTCCCAACAAGCGCTATCGTTTAACGCCCCTAGCTAGGAATGATGATTTTAATGATGCTCACATAAAAGATAAGAGTTGAAACATAAAGAGAGCATCATGAAGAATATGACTACCGCATTTAATTCTAACCCACTTCCTATTCATAGGGATCTTGTGATCAAACAATTTATGGGAACAATAATCAACTAGCATAGGAAGGCAAAACAAGCATAACTTTAAAACTTTAAGCACATAGAGAGGAAACTTGATATTATTGCAATTCCTACTAGCATATATTCCCCCCTCATAATAATTTTTAGTAGCATCATGAATGAATTCAACAATATAACTAGAACATAAAGCATTCTTTTCATGATCTACAAGCATATAAATTTTATCACTCTCCACATAAGCGAATTTCTTATCATGAATAATAGTGGGAGCAAACTCAACAAAATAATTATCATGTGAGGCATAATCCAATTGAAAATTAAAATCGAGGTGACAAGTTTCATGGTTATCATTGTTCTTTATAGAATACATGTCATCACAATAATCATCCTAGATAGCAACTTTTTTCTCAAAATCAATTGGAACCTCTTCCGAAATAGTGGATTCATCACTAAATAAAGTCATGACCTCTCCGAAACCACTTTCATCAACATAATCATCATAAATAGGAGGCATGCTATCATCATAATAAATTTGCACATCAAAACTTGGGGGACTAAAAATATCATATTCATCAAACATAGCATCCCCAAGCTTGTGGCTTTGCATATCATTAGCATCATAGATATTCAAGGAATTCACACTAACAACATGGCAATCATGCTCATCATACAAAGATTTAGTGCCAAACATTCTAAGGAATTCTTCTTCTAAAAATTTGGCACAATTATTGGAATCCTTCTTTTCATGGAAGACATTAAAAAGATGAAGCATATGAGGTACCCTCAATTCCATTTTTTGTAATTTTCTTTTATAGACTAAACTAGTGATAAAACAAAAAACAAAAAGATTCGATTGCAAGATCTAAAGATATACCTTGAAGCGCTAACCTCCCCGGCAACGGCGCCAGAAAAGAGCTTGATGTCTACTACACAACCTTCTTCTTGTAGACGTTGTTGGGCCTCCAAGTGTAGAGGTTTGTAGGACAATAGCAAATTTCCCTCAAGTGGATGACCTAAGGTTTATCAATCCGTGGGAGGCGTAGGATGAAGATGGTCTCTCTCAAACAACCCTGCAACCAAATAACAAAGAGTATCTTGTGTCCCCAATACACCCAATACAATAGTAAATTGTATAGGTGCACTAGTTCGGCGAAGAGATGGTGAAACAAGTGCAATATGGATGGTAGATATAGGTTTTTGTAATCTGAAAATATAAAAACAGCAAGGTAACTAATGATAAAAGTGAGCGTAAACGGTATTGCAATGCGTTGAAACAAGGCCTAGGGTTCATACTTTCACTGGTGCAAGTTCTCTCAACAATAATAAGATAATTGGATCATATAACTATCCCTCAACATGCAACAAAGAGTCACTCCAAAGTCACTAATAGCGGAGAACAAACAAGAGATTATGGTAGGGTATGAAACCACCTCAAAGTTATTCTTTCTGATCGATCTATTCAAGAGTCCGTAGTAAAATAACACGAAGCTATTCTTTCCGTTCAATCTATCATAGAGTTCGTACTAGAATAACACCTGAAGACACAAATCAACCAAAACCCTAATGTCACCTTGATACTCCAATGCCACCTCAAGTATCCGCGGGTATGATTATACGGTATGCATCACACAATCTCATATTCATCTATTCAAACCAACACAAAGTACTTCAAAGAGTGCCCCAAAGTTTCTACCGGAGAGTCAAGACGAAAACGTGTGCCAACCCCTATGCATAATTTCACGAGGTCACGGAACTCGCTAGTTGATCACCAAAACATACATCAAGTGGATCATGTGATATCCCATTGTCACCACAGATAAGCACATGCAAGACATACGTCAAGTTTTCTCAAACCCTTAAAGACTCAATCCGATACACTACAAAAAATACACTTCCGTAATGATACGTGTTTGTCACAGTAGGTCGCTTTTTTTGTCATGCATGTACATCCATGACAAATTTATGACAGAATCAAGATAGAGGAAACTCGTGTCGGGTAATCATCCGTTAACAGCCCCAACCAATGGGGATTTTCCACGTGTAAAATCATCATTGGCTAGAGGAAACTCGTGTCGGGTAATCATCAAGACAGATGTCATCGACTCACTGGAAAGAAGGCACCTATGATACGTTGACACATGGCACGGCCCAACAAGTTTAAATGGGCCGGCCGAACTAAAGGCCCACAAGATTTTGCGGACCATAATGGGCCGGCCCAGCTAAAGGACCATGAGATTTTGCGGACCATAATGGGCTGGCCCAGCTAAAGGCCCACAAGATTTTGCAGGCCATAATGGGCCGGCCCAGGTAAAGGCCCACAAGATTTTTGTGTGCCATAATGGACCGGCCCAGGTAAAGGCCCACAAGATTCTTGTGGGTCATAATGGGCCAGCCCAGGTAAAGGCCCACAAGATTTCACCGACATTAATGGGTCGGCCCAGCTGTAGGTCCACAAGATTTTGAGGACCCTAGTAGGCCGGCCCATTAACTGGCTGCCATGTTTTGGGCCAAATGCCGGTCCATATTTGATCCGGTCCATTAATGGCCTGCCACGCTCCGGGCCTAATAGTGGCCCATATGAGATCCGGCCCGTTAAAAGCCTACCATGTTCTGGGCCAAATTATGGCCCAGATCAGGTCCGACCCTTTAAGAGGATTTGGGCTCAATTATGGCCCATATCAGATTCGGCCCGTCAACTGGACACTATGCTTTTGGGCCCACTTGCTAAAGGCCCACTTAGTAATTCGGCCTGATATTAGTTTTGGCCTGTTAAGGGCCCGTTTAACATTTCTGCCCTATATTAATTTCGGCCTGTTAAAAGCCCGTCATATAGTTGGGCCTAACTACGGCCCGGTTTGCATCCGGCCTGCTCGCAGCCCATATCTGATTGGGCCAAACAAGGACCCAGACAATTTTGGCTTGTTAAAAGCCAGTGATTTGATTCGCACAATCATGGGCCAGGGTTCATTTCGGGCTGCTGCGTAACTAGTAGGAATTAAGAACAAACCTACTCTATACAATAAAGAAATTACGGCATAGTAACTAAGAATAAACCTACACTACACAATAAAGGATTTAAGGTATATTACATCCACTGGGCATCAAAGTTCGCCACCAGTGATCATAAAGCGCAACGAAGAAGCAGATTACAAAAACTGGGCACCATTGCAGCGTAATAAAATAATACTGAACCGAGACCACTTCCACGACAGTTCAAGAAAGGTTAGCCTTGCGGGGGAACTGCTGCGCAAGCTGCTGAGCAAGGTTGTGAGACTGGCCTAACATGTCGGTCATAGCTTCCCGGTGTAGCTGTTTAGCGATGGGGTTCTCAT